>NW_020897694.1:25075059-25245044 GCF_003984885.1 Neopelma chrysocephalum | reverse complement strand
TCTTTTCTCTTTTCTTCTCTTTTTTCTTTTCTTACTGTTTTCATTCTTTTGAAATCCTTCCTCCAAGAAGTTTTCTTTAAAGGAAGATTTTTCTCCAGAAAAAGAAGATTGAAAATGACCAATTTAACTGCCTCATTCTACTATGAAAGTTGACTGTTAGCAACAAAACTGTAAGCAAATGCATTATATTTTGGCTACATTTGTGTGCATTCTGCACAAACAACCTAAAAGAGCTTTGTGTTTCTCAGAGCCCTGTGTTCAGTGATCTGGATTTCTCTGAGCCCTTAAGATTTCCAAAACAATCCACAAAAAAACAAACAAAAGGAAAGAAATTTGTTGAGGCATATATGGTACCTTCTATTTTAAATTGTCACCTAGAACAAAATATCGAAAATACTATCAGGAGAATCCACACAAGCAATAGGGCAATTTGAACTGCAAAAGAGACAGAAGAGTACAGAAGATAGATCTATCCCTAGGACATGGGGTATCTACTTACTTAGTCCACCTCTGTGAGTTTATATCTGTGTTAACACTGCATTAACAAAATCTCTGCAGCTACAGTGCCCTGCAAAGTAAAAGAGTTTAGGGAATCAGGTATCATTTTGTTCCTCCAAACAGTTACATTAATTTTGCATTACACAAGCAACGGTACACTTTCCCATTTACGAGATACAGAGTAAACTCTAACTGAAGTCAATAATATACATTAAGAGCCTCCAACTGTATGTTCACTTAGGTATTCTCAAGGACTCGATGCATAGCATAAATAGCATGAACATTTCACAAACCATTTCATCTCAACATGAAAATGTGTGTATCTTCCTGCTACTATAAAGGCAAGTCTACAATACCAATATCTAACATCACACTGAGAGGACATTCTTTGTTTTCTAAATATTGTCAGCACTCATATGCTAGAAGGCATTGCAGGACTAACTGGATCATATTGTTTTAAAATTTTACCACCAAATGGCACAAAAGGTGATGTTCCTTTTGATGTTTATTTTGATGGAAAGAAAAGGCTCCCCTGTTAAGCAACCTTTGCCAGAGACTAATTCACTGGAAAATTGCTTCTCTAGTGCTAGTTCTTTTTTGCCCTGAGTTGCATCTGATTGTCTTCAGTGGCAGATTAATACACAATCACGACAGATTGTGCCAAGAATTACTTTACCTTTTCTGATTTTAAATTACATATATTAATTATAGTTCTGATTACTATTTTCAATATTTGAAGTCTATTTTTCTAATACTATAACTATCCTAAATAATTATTAGAAATATAAAATTTGTCAATGCTCATTTTCTTCCAGATTACTTATGCTTCTCTAAGGTTTCTATGTAGTCAGTCACTGAGGTAAGAAACAGCTCCACACAAGTAAAGAACACAAAAGCTGAAGAGAAAAAAAGTCCTTTCAATTACTCTAGGAACAAATGGGCAATTTCTTTGGATGGCCATAGGCGGGCAAGTATCAGATAACAGAAAAGTCTTTCCCAAATAATAACCAAATTACCAGTTTTCTCCAACATCTCAAGATCTTTTCTACTCTTTTGCATATCAGCATGCTACAGATCTTGCTATGAATGAGGCAATACAGCTTTGTGGGAGTCCTTGATAAAGCTACAGACAACACATCACTGAAACCGTCAGTATTACTGCTGGGCAGCGTCTCAAAACCAAACTGACAAGGAAATAGATGAGCTTTGCCTAATGAGAAGCTAAACATCTGCATCCCCCATTAGATTTGGGGGTTGGACTAGATGATCTCTAGAGGTCCCAATAGTTAGGTCCATCCCTAACTGTTCTGTGATTCTGTGATTAAAATGCATTTTTGTGTCACATAAGTGACATAACTGAGTGAAGAAACTTTGTTATGGTAGTAAAGTCTATTATTTTCTCAAGCAACATACAACAGAAGTGACTACAAGAGTACAAGTAAAAAATTATTTCAAAAAAATAACCAGCATGTATAGCTTACCTCTTAAATAGCAAGGAAGCGTCTAAATATGAGCAGTTTAATAGCAGTCATGTTAATAAATTAACTTCAGTGACAGCACTTGAATTATCATTGAAAAAAAATTAAAAAAAAAAGTTCCTTTAGTGCAACTGATGTGCTGTCTCTTTCAATGAAATTTTCATTTGCCAGTCATTATCATTTTGGTGGAAGACTAAATTATTTGATCCTTGTCAGTAAGGGGCAGAGTGTAGACGAAATATAAGAAGTTGACAAGTTAGATGATAGAAATGAATAAAATTTATGTTCTTATGAACCTAATGGCAAGTAATTATCCCTGAACCAGCAGTACAAATGTGCTTTTTCATCATGAATACCTGACGTGTATTAGAAATTTCCAGAAGACATATTATTTATACAGTAAAGCAATAGAGTGGAAAACTGGTTAAATATACGGCTTCTACATCCAGCATTTAATAGAAAAGTTTAATTGATTGGTGCACCTTCTACAAACTTTTTACGCCACGTTAAAAGGCAGATTTTAAAAAAAAAACAAAAGACAAAACCCAACAAAAAATACCCCCTAAGTCAACATTCTAACCTTTTTTTTTAACATTTATCGGAATCCCAGATTTGGCTGCATCGTATGTTCTGGTCACAAACTGCAGCATTAACAAATCTGGCTATAGGAGGATGCCCATGTGTGTGTCCATAATATCACAAAATACAGCACCTCATAACAATAATATTAAACTGTAAGTCAGCATCCAAAAAGTTGCAGATATCAGAATTATAGTGGACTGTGCTACCATTGTTCTTTTTCATGTGCTTAGGTACACTTACATACTCGACACAGAAGTCTTGATTCATACTTCTCTTTTTTATCTAAGATGGGGGCTGTACCTCATTTGGATGCATGGTGCTCTAGTCAGCATTTTGTGTATGACCCTGTACCTCATTTAGTAAACAATATTCAGATCCTTCTAAAAAGACAGAATGTTTAATTTCCTTGTAGACTGTAAAACATTATTCATCCCTTAAGTACTTAAGTGGTTCACCAATAATTTATCCTCACAATATCCCTGAAAGATGAACAGCTGGTATTATCTAAACTTACAGATGAGTAAACAAAACACAGAAAAATCAAGGTCAAACATACCTGTTAAATGTAGGTGACTATTTTGCATACCTAGATCACATTATAACGCCAAAAACACAGCACAGCATAGCTACAGCTGCAAACATTGAAGATGGAGCCACCAGAGGAAGGTTCAGTGAGCTCTTTCTGCTCTGAGCTGAACCATGCTTGGGCACTCTCAGTGACAGCCCATGCCCAGCTCCTCCAAGATATTGTCATGGAGCAGCAAATACAATGCAGCAAATACAATGCAGCAGCTGTGGGAGACCCACATCCTTCTGGAGCAGCAGGGTATACTACAGTGACTCAATGACACTAGATGCCAGCATATTGGCAACTGCATTGAGACTACAGGTGTCTTGGAAAAAAGTTTTCTTTTTCTTTTTCCCTTTTTTAAGGAAAAAAAATCAATTGGGAGAATATTTTGCCATTAAAAGTTTCAATTAGCACTTCTGTATAACAGAAAATAGTTTTCATACTGAGAAACTTTAGGAATTCCTAACATGCCTTGTGCATTAGTACTGAAAAATTAAATGCGCGTGTCTTGGAAGTTATAAGAAGCAAATCAGGCCTACACACTATATTTGGTTTCAAAGTACTTTTGAAAGAACTAAGTATTTTTAAGTTACGTAGGAGTACCACAAGTTCAACCTGTACAAAAATTATCTCAAAGAACATCTTATATAGATCTTACACAGTGGGCATGATTTGCTAACTGATTTTTGGAGTTGATAAATCAAAAAGTGAATAAGCAAGTATGCCTGATACTTGAGTACTGTTATTTTTGTATAACTGTACTTCACAAAAACCCCTGAGCATTGCCTTGTAGCAGAACAATGCAGAAGAGGACAAACAGTCCTCCACAGAACTGAAAATTCCAAGTGGATATAAAAAGCTACATTGGGCAGATTGCCTTGTGCTTTTCAGCTACCCAGTACCAAGTCCTTCCTTCCAAAGAGGACGGAGGTAGGTGTGATTTGAGAAAACAGGGCTCTCAAAGGATTACAGTCACAATGTTCCTTTCCCCAGAAGAAGCGCCCATGCTTTCTCATAAGCAGGTTAACAGATCACTGCTTCAGGAAGGAGGTTCCAGCACTTCTAAAGAAATAGGAATTTAAGAACTAAACATGTGTAGCCAATTGGCCCTGTCTCGATTCCAAGTACCCACTAAAGCCACTCTCTCACTCCCCTCTGCAACTGGACAGAGGAGAGAAAATACAACGAAGAATTCATGAGTTAAGAGCTGGGAGAGGTCACTTACTGATCACCATCACAGGCAAAACAGACTCTAAGTGGGGATATTACTTAAATTTATTACTAACAGGATCAGAGCAAAAGAGTAAGAAGTAAAATAATCTTAAAAACTCCTTCCCTCCACTCCTCCTTCCTTCCAAACTCTACCTACTCCCCCCCAGTGGTGCAGGGAGACAGGGAGTGGGGATTTCAGTCAATTGTTTCTGCCACTGCTCAGGGAGAAGAGTCTTTCCCCTGCTCCTGTGGGGTCTCTCCCATGGGACACAGTCCTTCATGATCCTCTCTGCCATGAGTCTATCCCACGGGCAACAGACCTTCACAAAACTGCTGTCCCGTGGGTCACTCCTCCATGGGTGCAGTCCTTCACAAATGAGCTGTACCGACGTGGGTCCCCCATGGGGGCCACAAGTTCTACCCGGGAAAAACCTGCTCCAGCGTGGGCTCCTCTCTCCATAGGCTGCAGGTCCCCATCAGGACCCTGCTCCATCTTGGGCTTCCCACGGAGTCACAGCCTCCTTCAGATACCCACCTGCTCCAGCACAGGCTCCTCCATGGGCTGTAGGTGGGTCTCTGCCCCCCGATGGTCCTCCATGGGCTGCAGGGGCACAGCTGCTCCACCATGGGCTGCACCACGGGCTGCAGGGGCCTCAACTCTGGCACCTGGAGCACCTCCTGCCCCTCCTTCTGCGCTGACCTTGGTGTCTACATTGTTTTTCACGTTCTCACTCTGCTCTTCCCTGGCTGGAATTTTTCACTGTGCAATAACTCTTCATTCTTAAATATGTTATCATGGAGGCGTTACTATCATTCCTAATTGGCTAGGCCTTGGCCAGTGGGAGGAAGTCTATCCTGGAGCCAGCTGGCATTGGCTCCAACAGACGGGGGAAGCTTCCCGCAGAAGCCACCTCTGTAGCCCCCCTGCTACCAAAACCTAGCCACAGAAACCCACTACACCCCCCTATCATAGTCAACAGTCTCAGGACACAGCAGTGTCCTATTATAAAGTTGGCAACTCAGAGAGTACAAACAATGGAATGAGCTTAACTAAGTGAAAATCAACTTGGCAGAAGCTAAAAATTTTCAGTTAACACAGAAGAAAATTAGTTTTGTTGTAGTATTTGTCTTCACTGCCTGTCCCATTACCAAAATTTGCTGAATGCTGCTTGAAAATATCAAACCATATCAGTACAGCAGATGAAACAGCTTCAGTATTGAAAGGAAAACATCTCAAAATGCAGAACCCCCTCATGGTTTGCTTTCCAAGCCTGGTACTCCAGAATGAATTCTCCATTTCAGCAGATGAGAAACATACTGCTTTCAACAAGTTTGTTTTCACTGCATTATTTCATGATATATAGAAAAGGCATTTTATTGACAACAAAACTACCACATTTATGTCCTTAACCCATATAAGGCTACATGTTATTATCTGACAGCCATCAAAGACTAACAGGTACTGAGAAACATTAACTTTTATTACTTGTGTGTGACAGAGGGACGGTATCAGTGAAGTCCCACAGTAGCACACACACACATCCTTCTGCTAACAGAAAAGTTTACAACACATTTCCTAACCAGAAATATCTGAGAAATCAGTCAGTACCTAATACACAAGACTGCAAATTCTCCACTGGGTTTATTGTATGTGGGTCTTTCCCCACCAGCAGAGAGAGCTCTTTACCTGGACTTGTGCAAAGCATCTGACACTCATCTCTAAGATGAGACATAGATTTGACAGATGGAACACTTGGTGGATAAGGAATTGGCTGGGTGGTCACACCCAAAGACTTGTGATCAATGGCTCGATGTACAAGTGGAGAACAGTGATGACTGGTGTTCCTCAGTGCTTGGTTTTGGGCCTTGCACTGTGTCTTGCTTGCAGAGAGAGGGGGCAGAGCTTTGCACCTGTAGGCACGCCTAAATTGTTATTCTATATCACCCCTGCCATTGCTGGGGGGCGTGGTTTTGGGAGGAAAAGCTGATCGCCCCACCAGAAGTGCCCAATTTCTTCCTCACTCTCGCTCTTGCAGGAAGGTTGTGAGCATCAGTCCTGTGGACTCCGTTTTCTGCTGCTGTCATCCACCCCTTCCCATTTTCTATGAGACACAGCTACGGGACATGGCGCTGAAAGGAAAAGCGGCAAATTGTGAAATTTATGTTGTGCTGAAAAACAGCGCCAGTGGGGAGGCTGCCGGCAGGGAATAGACTGGGAGGGGAGACCCCCAGTGCAGCAGAGTGGTAGATACAGCAGTGCAGGCACCTGCGGAGCTGAGTCCAGCAGAGAGGTGGTGCCACCTGACTTGGATGACCTGGATTTCGGGATGTTTCTTTGTCACTGTTTTTTGTTGTTTTGGGCTGGGGGGCGGGAAACACTAGCAGTGGGATCCCCCCCATCTTGCCTTTGTTCCCAATGACCATGTGGTGTGGTGCGTGGGAATGGTCACCCTCTTATCTTTGTTTGGGGAAGCCGGGTGGATGCAACCTATGGGGAACATCCACCATCTTGTTTTTGTTCCCAGTGGTGAATACCTTTTTGTGGGTAAAATGCCTTCTTTTTTTGTATACTATTGTTATTAATATTGCTGTTGTTATTGTGCACTTCTTATGCCATTGCTTTGAGCTTTTGGTATATTGTTATCTCAACCTGTATTCTCTGCTTTTGTCACTCCCTTTACCAGAAGGGGCGGGGAAGGGGAGTGGCTTATCTGGAGTTTAATTTCCAGCTGCTGTTAAAACCACCACACACCGTTTAACATCTTTGTTGGTGATATGGACAGTGGGATCGAGTGCACCCTCAGCAAGTTTGGCAATGACACCAAGCTGTGTGATATGGTTGACACACTGGAGGGAAGGGATGCTATACAGAGGGACCTTGACAGATTTGGGAGGTGGGTCTGTGTGAACCTCATGAAGTTCAACAAGGCCAAGTGCAAACATCCTTCACATGTATTCGGGGCAGAGCCACACACGAATACAGGCTGCATGGTACGTGGATTGAGAGGAGCCCTGAGGAGAACAACTTTGGGCGTTGCTGGATGAAAAACTGGACATAAGCTGGCAATGTGCACTCACAGCCCAGAAAGCCAACTACAAAGAAACATGGCCACCAGGTCGAGGAAGCGATTCTGTCCCTCTAGTCTCCTCTGCTGAGGCTCCTTGTGCAGTGCTGCGTCCAGCTCTGGGGCCCCAATAAGAAGGACATTGGTCTGTTGGAGCAAGTCCAGAGGAAGGCCCTGAAGATAATCAAAAGGCTGGAACACCTCTTCTATGAAGACAAGGTGAAAGACTGTTCAGTCTAGAGAAGAGAAGGCTTCAGGAAGACCTCAGAGCAGCCTTCCAGTACCAAAAGGGAGCCTGTGCAAGAGAGCCGAAGAGGGTTTTTTTAAAAGAGTAAAAAAGACAAGGAGGAATGATAAGACAAGGAGGAATGCTTTTAAACTGAAAGAGGGCAAGTTTAGATGAGATATTAGGGAAAAATTCTTTACTGTGAGGTTAGTGAAGCACTGGAACAGGTTGCCCAGCGAAGTCGTGGATACCTACCTCACCCTTGAAAGTGTCTGAAGTCAGGCTGGATGGGGTAGGGGGAGTCTAGATGATCTTTAAGGACCCTTCCAACCCAAACCATTTTATGATTCTATGATTTATTAAAGGAAAATTATACTCATTCAGTTTGTTGGAGGTTTACAGCCTTTATGGCTCCTCCTCACCAGAGAGCAATTGGTAAAGAGTTTAAGATGTGTGGTTGACCTGGGCAAAAAAAGAAAAGAAAAAAAACCCCAAATCAACAAATCAAACACAAGAAAAAATCCACACATGAACAGCAAAGGCAGTATGCTTACTCCACCAGTGTCTGAAAAAAAAAAAATCAAAATACAAAAGTTTAAACCACACATTTGTGGGCTTATCAGGAGGACTGCCAATACTCAAAAAATGTAAAAATGCTGAACCAGCTACCAGAATTTAGTTACTGAGTTAACTACCTGAAGTCATAGCACCTGTGTTTTCCCACACACAAAGCAAAGAAAAAGGCAAAGTTAATTTTCTAAAGTTATAACACTTTTATGATTTAAAAAGCCCCAAAGAGTTTAGGCATTTTAACAATAAAATTTTCAGTCAAAAATTAGAGATCTGGTGCCTGCTAATAAATGTGGGAATATGGGCAAAGGAGTGTTTGAGCTGGGCATTAAAAATGAATCCTCAGTCTCTGAGAAGTGAAAAGTTCCCTCACGGTTGCTATTACTGTTTCTCAGCAGGTCTACACATGCAGTAGCAATTTGGTGCTCCCAAGTCAAAGTACTAAGGGTTTAAGGTCAGTCTCTATTGTTCTAGTAGGAGAGGGAAGATAAAGCACTAAACTGCAGCTATCTTCAGTTACCTAGGATTATACAAACCTGAAGGACTCCTTTTTATTTCAAACTCATGCTGAGCAAATCGAGTTAGTTTTTAAATCAGAAGACTCTGCTACATTAGCTTTCTGCAGATACATCATTACAGCTGTCATTGCAATAGTTTTCTTCTATTTTCTTTAGAAACCATAGGCAATTGTACAATTTTAGAAAGTTCCTCTATTACATACAGATACCTGTTTCTTTTCCTTTTGTATGATTGGAAGGACAATAGATAAAATCTCTCATTCAAGTGAATATGTGATTCTTTCACCTTTTTCTTTATTTTCAATTTTCTATTTTTTCTCCTTACCCCCAATTTTTTTAAAAATGTGCAATAGGGTCCCACCTGTTTCCCTTAAAATATTTCAAAATTTACTATATTACTCAATGTTTTGAGAACAGTACTTCTCTTTCAACTACACCTGTACGTTTGATAATCCCTAAGTCACTCTGCAAAGATGGACAGAGACGTCAATTTATCTGAATCACCTCTAACATTCATGTGAGGACGGACAAGAAATGCCCTCTGGAAAGGCTTTCTCTTTTTCTCACTTGGTAGTGACCACAAGAAGGTACATATATGATGAGTTCAGTCCATTCACTTACACTTTCCCATCCCATACATCCACCTTTGGCAGGATCAGTCCCATCCATCATCATCATACCAGGGTGTACCCTACGGTCCCACCGGAATACAGATAAGGAGGTCTTGTAAAAGAGCTTTTTAACTTACCCTCCCAGTGTCCAAGTCATTATTTGACTCTCACTGAGTACACTGCCCCGTGCCCATCAATCTTATTCACCTTCACCTGTTAAAACTATTACCTAATATGAGAAATAAATAACCTGGTTTTATTTTAAGTAAATGAACTTAGTAGGAAGATGGAAGGGAGTGGGGTTTTTTCACTCAAGAGGTTTCTTTTTTTAGGCGTACTGCGGAAGCTGTAAGGTGGATGGTCCTGTCTGGACCTGATGCCAGGGAACCTTTCGCGGCTGGGAATAGGGAAAAATAAAAAAATAAAGATGTATCCTCTCTGCCATGTGGCAGCCTATTGTGTACAGGAGGACCCCCCTGTACAGCAGCAGGGGTGTATGTCACAATCAATCAAGAGAAAGGGTAACAACCCCTCCCGGGTCAGAGAAATTACCTTTTAAGGTAAAAAAGGGCGGTCAATGAATATGTAACAGCTTATGTAACCTAAAGAATACAAAAGGCATGGTTTTCAACTGGTTGGTGTGCTTCTAGACCCTCGTGATTTTGAAGCACCCAGCACACTGCATTAAAAAACTTCTCGCTATGCTCTCCTTGTCCTACAGGTATTTTTGCCATCTTTTTAAAGCTAAAGGAGGAATTTTTCTGACTGACCACAGCATAAGCCAAATTGTCATTTGGCCTAACCATGCCATTTCTCTATGGAGCACCTTCTCCCTGGTTGACCCTTAAGTAGGGAAAGAAAGTACAGTCAAAACTTTTAAATAGCATTCCCATCTTCCTTCAAATTCTTCATGAAAATATATCTTCTGTGGTCTTCTGCAAAACACGCCTTGCGCTAATGAGGTCTCTGGTTACTCATGACTACTGATTTGTTACATGCAGTTCTTTCCCTATCACCCTCTTTAACAAGAAACTCCCTTGTTATCAGGCTTCCCAAATCCACTAAGCAAATGCATTTCATCTACTGTTGAATCCTTCCATAACCCTAAATTCGAAGCTCTCTAATTGTTTTAAACATTATTAGTAAATACAGCTTATATGATTGTATAAGCCTCTATCCAATGACTACTGTCATGCACATTACTACAAATAGCTGTTGCAGCCTACTGCTCCTGGGTTATAAAACTAATTTGTTTTTAAAGAGAAATTATAGCATCTGTCAATCCTCTAAATAAACTAAGAGGATTTATCAGAGACTGAGAACATTCCGTTAAAAGTGTTAGCAAACCATGCCTAGTTCAGCCACTTCCTGTGAGGATTTTCATGCAACTTCAGTAATTCTTTTAAAAACTCGTTTTGGAGTTCAAATTGTTTGCAGTGATTTTTCCTTTTCACATGAAACAGAGCTAAGTACTGATTTAGCTCACTAAAGCTTAATCATTAAGTTAAGGTAACTAATTTAGCACTATAACTACCTCTAAAGTGTCTTTCATATCTTCATAATCCTGAAGGAGCCTATTGTGCTCTGTTGACTAGAAGGAAAGTATAAGCAATTGCATCACTAATGCAGGTACTTAGGCAAAGTGTGTGAAAGTAGGTAAGCTGAATAAATGCCTCATGACCTTGTTATGAAGCTTAAACACAAAATTTATGTGTTTGATAAATAGACAATTAAAATATCAGCATTAGTAATTTTTTAAAAATCTTTTCATTTTAAAGGTGGAGTAGTAGTTTCAGACCCTATTCCATGATTACCAATTTACTAAATTTTGGAGAAAAATAATAAGTCACGGTGCTTTTGCAGAAGGTGTGATAGGATAATTTAAGACTGAGGATTCATGCTAGACACACGTCCTTTCTCCACATCAGCAGAGCACAACCCAGTTCAGCAGGTTAAGGCAGATGAAGAATGGAGCCTGTGAGAGTTCTTGTTCTGTGTGAAGCTGAGCTCATTAAGACATACCCGAAAAGTTCCAGTTTCTAAGTAGAATTCTACCCTGGGCTTGTTACTTGTTTACATCAATTGAGCCCTTTAGCCTATTCCTTTTTCTGTGTATTTTATTTTATCACACACATGGAGTACTTGCTGACCTCATTTGGACTACACTTTCAGTTGACTTGGAAGAAAAACTGTATCAGCATCAATAGGCAAATTTACTGTTATTCACCCAAGCATGACAAAAGGTAAAAGCTCATGTTTCCCTGCCCTGGCATTCATCAAAGCCATAGAGAAACACACAAAAGAAAGGGAACACTCCAATGACATACATCCAGTGATAGGAGACCTGCCACAGCTTCAGTTCAGTGCTTGTCAGTCACAGTACATGGTAGTTACACAGGCTGCTTAGTTTAACCCCTGAAAATGGGTTAATTTGCTGTAATCCACACTTAGCATCCAAAGTCACTTCAAGAAACAAATTTTGCCTGAGGGCAGCTAGGCTGGTTATGCCCACCTTTTCAACTGGCAAATAATTGATTTGATAAACACTGTCAATATTCAAATACATGCCTGATTTCAGGAGGGAAAAATATAAATATTTTAGATTCTTTCTATTTTTTAATAAGAAACAGACTAGAAAGGAGAAAACAGAAAGACTAGAAAAGAGAAATAATAGAATAGAAAGGAGAAAGTGCTGAGTATGTTGGTCCAACACAAGTGTTACTATTTTGGGAATTATGCTTATCTGATTGAGGATTCAGAAGTTCCCTTTTTCATCTTTTCTTCTGCACTGTCAGTGGTGATTAAGGAATGAAGTGGGAAAAAAAAGATTAACCTGCACTGTTGAGTACACCACTGACTTAACAGGCAAAAAAGGAAAAACTGTCAACTAAAATTGGGTGTCCTGCTCAGAAGCAAAGCCTCTGATCTGTGCAGAACCCTGCAGAACCAGGGACCATACCTACTGAAATAACTCTGTGGAGTGCTGCTTGTTAAAGACAACCATCTCAAAACAGGTGGAGAAAGAACAGAACAGTCAGAACAGCTCAGGCAACAACATAAAAGCCACTTCTGTAACTTGCAAAAAAAGAGATTTCTTCTTCCTCCTCTACCCAAAATTAGTAATTTTGTAGGAGATAAAACAACAACTGGATAAAGGAGAGAACAAAACAGTGATCTGTATGAGAGGGAATCACAAACTCATGACAGGTAAGGCATGAACTAAAGGATTTAATCAGCAGACTGTGCTGGATCAGGTATTTGTGTGCCCAGTGAGCTTGTTCAGCATTTGAACCTGCTGAAAAACCTTGGATTTTTTTGAAGTGGCTGTGTGGGCGAGCTGGGCTACTTTTTTTGCCAGCTCAGGCCCTTAACTAAGATGACTCAAAAGGGTTCATGCCAGCATAGCACAAGGACGTGAAAGAGCAAAAACTTGGTTTTTTTAAATTGGTAGAGCTTGCTAAAACAGTACATACTCTGTATGGAAAATATTCTGTTTCTGCAGCTGACAATGCCAATTTCAGACAAGAAACAGTGAGGATGTGGGTGCTTAATGGCAAAATGTTAGTCCTGCAGACTGCAAGTCAAGCATATTGATTTGAAAGTGTGGCAGGAAACAAAAATGGCAGGTTTTGTAGCATGTAAATTTTCAAGGTGTTAGCAACACTGTTAAATAGCTGAAGTTAAAATTGCCATGCTACAAAACATGCCATTTTTGTTTCCTGCCACACTTTCAAATCAATATGCTTTAAGGGAGTGCTCTGTGACACTTGAGCAGTGACCTCTCTGACATCTCAGCTGTGTGTCCCCCTGCAGCACACCTGTAGAAGTCACACAGACCATTCACAGACCCTGCCACCAGCCCACTTGTATTCCTAAAAAATAGCATATGTTCCTCATGTGTTAACCACCCACTGTTGTGTCCCTTTATTTCTTTTTGTTTCACATGCTTGACATACCTGGCCAACTCTAATGATGCATGGGACTGTGGAGCAGGGAAGAGGCTGTGTGATTCCTTGGCACTGCAAACGGGGTGCTTTCCAAAAGACACTGCCCTGACTGCAGCTTTTCTAGAAAGCATGAGCTCATGCTGCAGCCTTCCACCCACAGCTTTCTGCCATATGGCTGTCACTGTATCTCAAGCCATGGACTGACGCACTGGGACTTCAAGAATTAGGGAAATTTGGTGTAGTATTTCTAAAAACTCATGAGATCTGCCACTTGGTCCTGCTGACCTCCTTACCACTGTAATTTTCTGTCCTAGTTTGTGACAAAGCACCAACTAGCAAACGCTGGGGAACATCATATTTTTACACACTACAATGTCATGCCTAATCCCATCAAGCAGAGTACCCAACAGAAATGCCCAGAAAAAGAATAAGCCCAGCTCTAAAAGCACAGCTGGAAAGCACAGTGACACATCCCTCGTGAGCAACCTGAGATGGGGCCCACTGAGACCACTTGTGGTTTCCCTTGGTTTGGTTTTGTCCATCTGCTCTCTTAAACTGGTAAATCATTTACTTCATAGTGACCGCTAATATCAAAATACATGTCAGTGTTCAGATGGAAGAGGAATAAAATGGTAAAAATTATGGTAAAACTGGAACAGTTTTGCCTGAGGACAGACTTAGATAGCCATTTTGTGTCATTTACATCACTCTCTTTTTGGTTTCATAGCCATGAGAAGCAAAAGGAAAGGATGAGTCTTTGTTCCAAACCATGGACAGATCTAAAATTAAAAGCCTCAAGTAAGACTGCAGCACTAAGCAGAGCTGACCATAAAAAGCATGCCTGGGAGATGGTGTGCCCAAAGCTCTGCTGCTTCCAGCTATGGTAGTCAGTTCCTGACTCCATTCTCAGCCTCGAGACCACAGGAGTCACAACTAGCTGATATTGCACTTGAACCCACCCAAGGGCCTAACCCAAATTCTCTGGTTTATCAGCTTATCTTTTGATAGATGGCAATCTACTAAGACCACACCCCTGCCTGACCCCACCTCCCAGCACATTTCCCAGCCATGGCTATGAGCAACCACATAGGGATTTATTCCACTCAGGAAGATGGGCCACCACACAGCTCCAAACTGCACTTCACTGCATAAAGACAGAATAAACACGTGCAAACCTAGTATCAGATTCAAGATGTGCATGCATATTCCATATATTATAACTCTTCTAGATATTTCAAAACCATATTGCTTAATCCTATTCTCTGGTGATGCACATAATTGCAAAATTATCAGTTGTACAGTTAAGCTATCTTTGTCTGTCACTGAGATTTTTTAGGGTTAGTGTTTATATAATATCATATAAGTTTATGTGTAGGACCAGATGCTCACACAAGCCTCAAGAAGCACTGTTTTATTCACTGATTGAGGAAATTGTGCCTGAAGTGAGCAAGGACAAGGTTGTGTTCCAGATGGTAACACCTAAATTCTCTGCCTCAGGAGAACAAAGTAAATAATCCATCATCCTAGGCTTCTTTTTAATATGCAGAAAGCTGATTGCCCACATAATCCTCAGTACTGGTGAAGCCCCTCATTTGTCCATCTGATCTCAAAGTAAGCTCTTATCCTCAGAGCATTTCTCACGCACCTCTCTTCAAGTGTAACACAACAAGCTACACTTGCTGCTTTGCACATTAGCAGCATACAAAGATCCTGCGTAATTTTTTGATCAAAGATTTTTTTGTCTATTTTGGACTTAGCAATGAGCCCAGGTGTTAGGTTGGACCCAAACCAGTAGTGGAAGCAAGAGCATCTAAACTTATGCCTGACACAGCTTTACTCAAACCAAGAGTGTAATTCTGAGCGATGCTCACTATGGCATGGTGTGGTGCTGGTCAGCAGCTGGCTTGCAAATTGACCACAGGTCTGTAGATCAAATCAAACCAAACATTTTAATTATCTTGTATTTTGCATGAAATCATTACGTCTCCTATAATCACCACCTGTAAAATTACTGTAGGGATAGGGAACTTCATAACCATCTCTGAGGCAGCCAGGCATTTTATTCTGCTTCCTTGGCATCATTCATGTCTTACATTCCTATTAAGCAGCCAGGTCTGACACGTGCCTCTTCAACCCACTCCCACAGATAACCACATATATATCTGCATGTAAATGATTAACACTCCCCTCTTATGAAGCCACACATCTTTGTGCTCCAGTGAGAATAACTGCTTATATTATTGCAAATAATAAAACATGTCATTCAATCTTTGTAGTAAAAGCTTAAAATCCAATGTGAGGTGATGTGGGTGTAAGTCAACATGAGCAATTTGGACTCAAAGGCAGTTTAACACTATTCATAGGATCAAAGATGAGTAAATCGTCTCTTTTGGTTCCTATACTCTACCGTCATCCTAGTATTCAGACTTCTGCCAACAATAACCTATTACACACCACTCAAAACCCTACCGTGATCATTCCTCTTTGTCTACTCTCCCTCTTAATTTTAGCATATAAATTACACTAGCTTGGGGTGATAAGGGAAAATGAAAAGCTGATGTGTAGAACAGTGTAAATAACCCATATTTAATGGCCAGTCTTCGCGAACGAAGATTTTGGGAAAGGTCTTTTACCTTTCCAGCCTGCGCAAGGGATTTTTTTAGGTGAGACACAGCATGCGCTGAACTGAGCCCACCCTTTAATCCTAAGGTTCACCTGCTGGGGCCAAGCAAGCTTGGACAATGGCAGTGAGGTCCTCAGGACGTAGGTTTGTTTAGAGTGACCTTCTCATAGATGGATGGCCTCACAGGGCTAACGAGCTCCCTCTGCCCGGGGGACCAGGAATCGAACCTGGGTCGCAGCAGTGAGAGTGCTGCATCCTAACCACTAGGCCACCAGGGGTCCCAAATAACCCATATTTAATACCTATCAAAAAGTATACTTCAGTCATCTTTACTGTAACCTCATGAAGGAGTACAATATTCTAGAAGACATTTACCAGTGTACTCTTATCCAACTGCAACGTATCTGTACTTCCATCTTTTAACACAGTGAAGGTTGTTAAGACAAGTGTTCTGCCCTTTGCCATAGATTTCCAGCCCCGAATAACTGAGTTCCAGAGGCGCACATTTCTCCTACTGTGAGATACTAATGTAAGCAAAAGAGAAAAAAAGAGGAAATATAAACAATGTTTTGAATTGAGCTGGTATTATTTAGCTAGAAAACACTTTTTCTTCCTATTTCTTCATTCTCACAGGATAGTACGATTTGTTTCTAGTTTTAAAAATCTATTCACAGAATCACGATGCATGACCTTCCCTTCTTTTACTAGAATAATATGTTCTTAAACTGAGCTCACAGTGCATTTTATGCTTCACAACTGCTACTAGGAATGTTCTTGCTCTTTTCCCAGGATCAAGCAAGCCTTTGCTAGCGGGAATGCTTACAGGTGCAAAGAAACCAGATCTCCTACCCTCCAAGTGTTCCTAATTCTGGGTGCAACAGTAGTGACATCTGGTCTTTGTAACTTTGTGATGCCATTTTTCTTAAAAACAGAACTACAGGAATCAAATCACACTGGTGAGTTTACCGAAACAACAAAAGCAAAGGACATTCAGAAAGATAGGCAAGTTTCCCTTTATAGGGAGGAAGTGCCATACCAAAACATTTCAAGTCTTACTCAGCTACTACTTACACAGACCTTTTTGTGAAAACACTCTCATTGCCTGCAATTTATCAGCCTTGCCCAACCTACCCAAAAGGTGATCTAAGGGCTCATATGCCATTTCCATGGGAGATGGGACATTAAAATAAAATATATTCCAGCTCTTTGATTCCCATTGATTTTGTGGGTAATACAATAACCAGAATGAGATAGCTGAAACCAATAAAAACTGATTTATAGCATTAAAGGCATTCTTTATAGCACTTATTTATGGTACATTACATCTGAAATCCAATTTCACAGGCTGCTGTTTGAAACTTTCTGTTCAATCATAAATACACTACATACAGCATAGCTCAGTGCCACAGAGTCAGATTATACAAATGCCCATGTTCCCAGAAGGAACTGCACTTCTGCTGCAATTGTGGTAAATGAGTTTGACAGTAATTTTTCCCAACCAACTTCCAACCAAAAATTCCAGTCAGCACTCAATAAATTTAGAATATATGGTTGCTCCTTTAATCATAATAAAGACCTATTTATTAATTTATTTCAGTTATTGAAAAGGCATTAACAGAAATCATGGAAAACAAACTTGGCGTATGTTACATGATAAACTGCTAAACACATTTAAGCGTGCTAGCAGGGACACTGTTTGAAAAGCACACACAAGCAGGCACATGTAACACTGATTTATGGGCATGGAAACATTACAATTCTACTGGTCTAATTTTCAAAGGGTAAAAAGAAGGAGCCTCCTCAGTGCATCTCAAAGCTGCTCACTTCAAAGGAATACACCACATCCAGGTCACTTACTATAATCATTGTCAAGAAAAGGGCAAAAAATCAGATCTGACTTTTACAGAGGCACTGTCATCTGAATCTGGAGCAAGTTCTTATTTATTTGAAAAGACTGTTCCCTGAAAGTAAAATCACTGCAAACTATGTTTGTCAGGCTTTATACAAATTTAAGTTGAAAGATGTTTTCTCTCTGTCTCTGATATGAAGGCAGACTTTGTTTTCGTGTGATATTTTGTTTCTTGGTTAAAAAAGATTATTTTAAAAGACGTACCTACATTGACTTGTTAGAAAACAGAGTACCTGTAGTGTTACTACTTAAAGAACTAATGCAAAAAAATCATATTGTGGCATATCACGTTTTGCTCCTCTAGAGACCCTAGTCCACAGAGAAACAGAGCAAGACAAAATTGTATCTCCAAACATACAGGAGTACTTCTGATCTTTGGCTCCTCAGCTATAAAGCCGCAGACTCCTGCAGGGAATAGAAAAGATATCAATATTGTAAAAGCAGACAGTGGCTGGAGACCTAGCGAGAGTAACAACAAAAATGTCAACTTGGTATATGTTTGGGGGTAGGGAGGGAAGAACAGGAAAGGAGAATCCAAATCCCAGGTTGTCAGTGAGAGCAGACCTGACCTAACATGTATTTTATTCAAACCTCTGTAGGAAGCAGAAGGGAGGGAAGGACACTTTCAGTGAGGAAATTTGAGACTGCAAAGCATTAATAACTTAATATCCAGTCTTTCACCCCCAGAACACCAATTCGAATCCAATTCACATCAGCAGTGACCCAAACTTATTAACTGGCCTGCATGTTGTAATGATATGATAGACTTAATTGGTTTCTAGTGTACATGAGATAAAGCTGGCCACTACCTTTGACATTCATAGCAAACTTTACAATGGTTGGAGGCAACAGATGAGAAACACTCCCTCAGAACCAACTCCCCCCTCCAGTGCAAGCTGAACAGTTCCCAGGAGAAACACTCCCTTGTACCATAAACAAAAGGAACGTACCTAACATTAAAGCCATACAAAAAATATACTAATGAGGCTTTGTTAGCATATGGTGTGTATTTTTCCAAGAACAATTACTGTATAACATGAATATTTATTTAATTTTGTTTGGGCTTTTTGCCACTGAAAGGAAGGTTTGGCCATTAAAAACAAGTATTGAGTGAGACCACACAGTTGGATGAAATGGGCATGAGCAACCATTTGATTGCTTGTATTCCTCTAAATTATAACCCAGATCCTACAGC
The DNA here is from genome assembly GCF_003984885.1 of Neopelma chrysocephalum. Taxonomy (NCBI): domain Eukaryota; kingdom Metazoa; phylum Chordata; class Aves; order Passeriformes; family Pipridae; genus Neopelma; species Neopelma chrysocephalum. The sequence goes on along the minus strand of NW_020897694.1, from coordinate 25,226,039 downwards.
TGTAGCATAGTGAACCCAAGGATGAAAAGGGGCAGAATGGAAAAGAACTGCAGATCCCGTTATCCAGGTCCTGGTTACAGGCAGAAAAACCATCTCCATTTTCCTTGACATCATTTAAAATGACCCGTGCTTGAGAAAATACGTAACTGTCTACCATCTTAGAAGGCTTCTGGACATTAAACACAGCTTTAGGTGCCTTTTGGAAAAAATTATTTATATACATTTCACTGAAATGAAAAAACACCATAGTACCTATTCTGAGTTTTAATGAAATAAAATTAACTAGGCTTGATCATAAACTATTCACACCCACATCAACATTTCACTTCAAGACAAGACATATCTAAGCATGTATTTCCAATTTTAATGACATTTTCAGACCAAAGCCCCTTCCACAGTCTTCCTGCATAAAATGCAGCTGTACAGCTACAGAAACGATTTTTTCAATTTTTCAGCAATCCAGTGTTTTGCTTACACTGCACTTTAATTTGTAAACAAATTTGTGATGAGTCTGCTCAGAATATTAAATGCAGCACGCTAGAACTTTGATGACCTTTCCAATGGAAAAATGTCCCCAACCAATCCATGAAACAACACATTTGAAAATCTAAAATCTCTCTGATCTCTCTCGAGTACAGATTAATATGGCAGCAAAATTTGCAAATTAGAGAAAAAATTTCAGTGAGTTGATCAAAACTTAAAAAGGCCTGAGGTCATTAGAAATACTTCACTCAGAACAATGTATTAATATGTATGAGTGTTATTATAACACTCATACTTCTGAATCCTTCACTAAACCACTCCAATGGGAAAATGAAATTTAGAGTGGATAGTTCACTGACAAGTTCTGCTTTATGTAGAGGTTCAGCTAAGAAGATGGAATGTATTTGAAAATTAATTACAATAATAAATCTATATTTTATGTTATAGATTGCAAACATGCATTGAATTGCCTTGTTCAGTTCCGGTAAAGTACTTTGAAAAAGAATATACAAGTGTCAGAGGGATCCAAAAATACAGTGATAATGCTAAAAGACATGAGAATATCTCTTTAAGCAGACAAATCACTAAATTATAAATTATGTTGTAATTTATTTTTTTCCTATAAGACAAGATCAAATTCAAAGATAATACACTTAGGTCCAATTAAAGGAACTTTTTAAAATATTAAATATAATACATTCCCACACCATAAAGAGTAAGCTAGGCTGGTGTAAACACAAAAACCTTATGGATTATGACAAAACCCCCAAATTACCCTAATGTCTTTTTGTTATTTTCTTTTAATGAAATGCATCACTATTTAGATGTGCAGAAAGTGACAAATATAACGCTGATGCAGGTGTAATGCTTCACATTGACACATGGTTTTTCTCTGGATACCTGAATAGGAAATTAACAGCATAACAAACACCAAAGTAAACACCTCATGAAATCTAGATCCATGCAGCTAGCCTAAGAAAAGCAACAAAGAATCACAAACTTCACTCTACTGCCTATGAGGCAGACTGATAAGTGGATAACAGAACATATTAAACCTCTTCAGCAAATCCTTAGCCTCCAGCATCAGGGCAGTTGGAAAATACAAGTGTTTTCCCTGTTTATGCATTGTGTTCTCTGTTACCTTGTTTCAGAAAACTTGCTTAAAAAAGGCAGAAAAATAACAGAAATGGAAACATATGCCTGGATAGGACCTCTGGAGTTCTCAGATTCAGTTTCCTCGAATAACAGCTACTCCTCTCATGCCCCCTCTCATGAATGGATAATGCTCTGTCTCAAACACAGTTAACAGGGCAATCAGACACACAATAACAGCATAAATGTTAAAGATGTGTCATATGTGAAGCCTGTATCTCTCACAAGAGAAGTCAGGTTCAAAGACAAAGGAAAGAGGCACATCGTACAATTTACACTGAATTATGGCACATAAATCTCTGAGTACATTACCGAGAATCCCACCTAACCCTGCAGATGTTTGAAGCCTTGTCTACACTGCAAAAGGAGGGCCAGCATCTGATTCTCTGTCCCACCAGTAGCTCCATTTTCTTTTGGGCTAATCCCATCTAGCCCAGACTGGACAAAGGAACATTATTTTTTTGCATTTTTGAAGCACTTGAAATGGTTGGTGCTGCAATAAACAGGAACAGGGCTTTATAGCAAGAAACAGAGTAAGCACTTGCATACCATGGCAGGCAATGGGCAGTCATGTGGCCATACTGGAGAGGGCTAATTCTGTTCAGATAGTGTCAGAGAACTGCACAGAAGAGGAAGATGAATCTTGTGCCTTTTCGTCCACAACACTCTGAGAGCAGTCCCTACAGTCAACTATCCTCAGGCACAGTGAACCCATACCTGGTAAAACCATCTGCCTTTAGGAACATGATGAATACCCCAGGAATGCCTCCCTCCTGAAAAGATAACAGATGACTGCTAAAACAACTTTATCATCAAAACTAGGTGCCTTAGAAATGGGACAAAAGGTGGAGAGATGGTCCAGGGTCAGCGTGAGAATGGCATCAAAACCATTGGGAGGAACACTTTTATCTCATACATCAGCCCAGAGTTGCACACTCTCAAAATTCTCTGGGGCCCCAAGGAGGAAAGGCACACAGACTCTGAAATAGTCCCACTGTGCCCTCCTGCTTCCCACTCTGACACAGCTGGAGTCCAGTAAGCCATTAGCTGGCAAAAAAAACCCACAACCCCAAACACTTTCTTTGTTATTTGGTTCTGACTTTCAGGGCAATTTAAAACATATATTTTCCTCAAGTTCTAAAAGACAACCAAAAGACCTCTGCCAGTGTTTTCCCTCTGGCACATAAAGGAAAGTCTGAAAATCACAGTACTAAAAGTACAATTGACAGTACTTCCACCTACCATAAAAAGATCCTTCTTGCATTAAAGTAAAAGGAAAGATGAGGTAGTGCACTAAAAAGCAAATTTTAAGTAACATTTTATGATGCGTATTATGCATTTTCCTAATTTTTCCTTTTCATTAGAATCTCGGATACAGGCAATCTACCATAATTCAGGCACGGAAAAAATGTCAGCCTCAGCAATTCAGAGCTAAGATTTAATAGGATAATGTTGAAACACACCATAAAGAATTATAATTTTTAAAGCAAACGACATTTGCATTTAATTTTCATTTATTTCACATCTAAAGACTTTATTATGTTTTATTTACTAATTCATAAGATTTAAAAATTTTGAAGGCACTTTCAATTATTGATGTGACTTAAGTTTTCCAATGTGCTCAACATATTTCTGACCTCATAATCTAAAGACTAGAGGCTCTGAATTTATTCATGTAACTCTGGTCCAGCTGGGCACACGGAGAGAAGAGAAGGGAGACTCCCCAAATCAGCCACCATCATGCAGCATAGAATCATCACAAAATCACAAAGTGGTTAGGGTTAGAAGGGACCTTAAAGATCATCAGGTTCCAACTCTTCTGCCATGGGCAGGGACACCTTTCACTTGACCAGGTTGCTCAGAGCTCCATCCAGTCTGGCCTTCAACACTTCCAGGGATGGGGCATCCACCTATATGAGACCTGTGGAAGTTTAAGCTTGATTCTATAGTCTAACAACAAAATATAGTTGCTGTGTTAGCTCTAAATCTTTCAGAAAACATGTGCCACATAATGAAAATTAGAAATTCTCACTTTTGATTGACTTTTCTCTTATTATTAACCAAAGTGCTTCTTATGTTCTTATGACCATTGTTAATGAAGTCCATAAACTCACTGCAATTGGGAAAGCTACAGTGTGCCAGAAGTACTTAATAATTATTCTAAATTGATATATAATTTTTATAGTCAGGTAGATCAAAGCCAATTCACTTAACTTTCAGTTAGAAGTATTTTTAAATGTTATTGTCTGCAGTGGTTGTACCACATGGCAACCAGGACACCCTGCTCTTTTTTGAAGTTCATAACATCTCTTTCATCAGTCATCTTCTCTACTGTAATTCGGTATTACGTATTTCTGAGTTTCTTTTCTGACAAAACAAGCCATAACTACTGAGAGAAAAAAACGCCTAATATGCACAGCCTTGCAAATGTCTTTAAATTGCATCAACTTTTTTTTCACATTTTTAAGTCAAATTTTAATGTTTATGTAGACATTAAGCTCATAGGGGTTTGAGTGGATTAAAAAAAAATGTACTTGACTTCAAGTAATGACCTACAGAAATAGCACAGAGGTATGTAATCCTTGCAACTGGAGCCAGTACCTGAGAAACAAATCATAGTCATCTGTCAAAACCTTCTACTGAACAATGAAGCTCTATGGAACTGTTTTGCAGTTAGGGAAGTGAGATCACATTCCCATCGTTACCTCCACACTACTCATTATGATTTATTTGAGTCATACTGCTTGAACTCTGACTGTAGGAGCAGCAGTGTACAAGTGGTCAGGTATAAGATCACTTTGACTGTGAATTTCTGATGTGATGGGGTGGGTGCCCAGAAATTTCTGCAATTTTGAAGGATGTTTGTATTTAAAAATCTCATCCTTCGCTTAAACCCTTTGGATACTGATGATGTATTGCCCAGGACCTTCATGGGTTCCCATTCTAAGCTCTCCAGTTTCATGACTGCAGAACTGAAGATGCAAGCAGGAGACCTACCTTCTCTGATTTGTATATGCTGGTGGATGATATCTCTATAGCCATAAGCTATAAAATGTTCCTACTGAAGTTCTCAGAGTTCAAGAAAGACTTATCCTTGACTTTTTGCTCTTCCTAACAGAAGACCAGCAGAATAACCTGGACAGAGATGATAGAAGGCTGACAAAGTGAAGAGCAAGGCATGAGCATGCCAAGTTTAAATTGGACAAAATACATTTTCAGGCAAGTCATTTTCCTAAAGAAAATGAATGCTGAAACTGCCCATTATGAAAGGGAAAAGCTCTCATACAAAGCAGGAAATTTGGGAAGAAGCATTTCAGCCCCTGAACTTTTAAATATCCCCTTCTCCAAAACAATGAGAGGGAAAGGGGGAAGAGCTTGAGTTGCTGCAAAACTAAACTCAGAAGGAGGTATCGAAGGATCAGGTCCTATTTCAGACATACATGCTAAAGTAGGACAGTAAGATAGCTCAAACTGAATTGCACAGATAGCAATAGCCTAGCTCTAGGCAGAAGCACTGTGGAGCCTGCAATTTATGCAGTGAGAGAACTACAGAAAAACCTCATGAAATCCAGTGATTAGTCAATAAAATGGCAAGTGAAATTCAGTGTAAACAAATGTGGTGCACATGGGGAAAACAGTAATCTGAACCATGCATTCAGCCTAGCCATGAAATCCTCATGGGCTGTTTCCACTCAGAAATGAGACTGAGATAACAGGAATTTTTATGAAAACATAAGCTCTGGACCGATCATCTGCATTTACTCCAGGGTTGGTGGGTCATCTGAACCAGATGTCTTACTCTTCTAATGTATTTAAATGTCTTTCTGCAACATATTTCTGTTGCAAACATCAGATTACAAGGCTTGCGCTGTAGCCTGCTTTGCGCTTTCTGCACTGTAACCATAATCACGCTAGAAAGATCAAAATGCTTTATTAGGCCTATTTAGGTAAGTCCTCCTATGCAGTTTATCATCTTCAAATAATGTTATGGAAAATTATTCTTCAGCCATCCTCACATCTTAAAAATAACACCAGGACACTCAACTTTGCTTCCCCTTTTTTAAACAAATGCAATCTTAGCCAGGACTTACCCTTCACAGAAAGGGCTTACTTTCCCTTTTCCCACGACCTAGAAATGCTTATTCCTTAAAACAACACTCCCTGGAAAACCCTCAGAAAACAAAATAACACTGCTTATTCAGATAGGCAGAGCTGTAATGGGTATTTACAGAACTATGAGACTCAAATATTGTCTGCTGTTGCAGCAAAGCACAAAATTGAGGTCCAGTCTCAGAGCACACTGGCAACCACACACTAGCTCCTTCTCCACTGCCCCTGTTTGGTACAAAAGAGGTGAAATAGAAAGAAAAGAAAAAATGTTTTGCACAAATGCAAAACATGCTACTCAGCCTGTCAACTCTGTTAATCTCAGCAAAGAGAAGGGTCAGAGCAGCCTAGGAGCTATTCAAAGTGTTCAAAGTCAGGTTGGACAGGGCCTTGAGCAACCCAGTCTACCAGAAGATGTCCCTGAACATTGCAGGGGGGGGTTGAATTAGATAATCTTTGAAGGTCCAACCCAAATGATTCCACAATTCCATGTTTCTGTTCAGATCAAGACTTTGGCAGCAACAACCCAGGAGGTCCATGTAAACAGCCGAGAGTAACCAGAACACAGCACACCTTCACCATTTGCTCTCCTACTCATAGCACAGGGGATCACCCAGGAAAACGGGGGAAGGACACTGTTAGGACCCTACTCTTTATTCCTCCTTTGTAACTCCACAGCAACATTAGGACCACTGTTGAAGATAGGAGCAAGTACAGGAAAAACTGGAATTACAGCAAAAGTTAACAGTAAGAGCATAGTTTGTGCCATTTGTCATATTACATTTTGGGTTTTCCTTCTCCAACAACTGTCCTCTCCCTGCACAGAAAGGAACAATTTTTCATGATAAGGTAGGTTCATGGTATGAAAAATTTAATGAGTAGATGAAACAGCAATGCATTATCTATTAAAATACTACAGTGGGTTAATCCAGCAAATACAAATGGAGAATGAAGCAGAGGGCCCGTTATAGTTCTCATGATTTCTTAAATATTCCTTCCCAGTGCACAGTCATTCTTGTATCTAACATGAAATGCACAGTTTTCACCATGTGCACATTATGCAACCATTCATACAACCTCATAAACATTACATCTTACAGAACAATTATTTTTTATGCCATTTTTAAAGGAAAAGCTGTATCATGTCATGGTAAAGTATTCTCAGATCTCAGATATCTTGAAATAATTTGAAGTAGATGCCACTAGCAAATGATAAATCCACCAAATGCAAATATTTGCTCCAGATACTTTTTTGATGTATATTCATTTTCTGGGTTCAAGAAATAATACAGGAAAAGCACTTTGACATTGGACTGGGGTGTAATATTTCAATTTAGTATCTTCCCAAACACGTGTGCCAGGAAAATAGGTATCTGAGCTCCTCTCTCAGTGGGATAAACTGCTTCATTAAAGCAATTACTGTTCATACTGAAATAGCAACTGAGTATAGGCGACTGCTGTTTTGGATTTCATAAAAACATATTCTCTATGACTGAAAAAAAGCAAATATAAAAATCAGTGATTGCCTCTTAGCTGTCTGCATACATGACAACCAAGTCCAAAGCTTGTCCATATTCCTTGCAAAAAGCTGACTTTGTAAATAGCTTAAAAAATATGCTTCCTCTGAGACCCACATAAAGTTAACAATTTCTAAAAATAATTTTTGTCATTAAAATGCACTGAGATGTTTACATTCCAAGTGTAATTAATATACCACAAATTAAATCTGCTATGTGCAAAAAGCCAACCTGAGTCTTATACACGAACTAATCTCAATTACACTGACAAGTAAAGCAGTGTTTATATATATATTTTGCAATGGGGCATTGCCCTCTAGATAAAAAACAGAGTATAACCATTATCAAGTTTTGTACTTTCGTTCTTTTTATTAACTACTATTTTGGTACTAAATACCACAGTGTAATCCACTCTGCAACCTGCATGGCACCCAGGAGCAAGCAGGAGTGTCTAGACAAAGCCTGAAGAACCTCTATGGAGAAGAGGTTGGAAGAGGCAAGGAAACAGTCTGAAAATGGAACAGGGCAGAAAGAAAAGACACAGCAGGACAGGTCAGAAGTGCTTGGCAAAAAGGATACAGGAATGTGAACACCCACAAGCACACTTTGTTCCAGAGCTGGAATAAACCCCAAGATTTCCAGCACAGTAAGCCAGTTTGCATGAAGCTATTGAAAAAGGACAAGTCATTCAGAAGAAGCAGCTGCTGACTGCTAATCTAGTTTTAACAGCAAAGCTCTGCACAGTGGATCTCAAATTTCTTCACTGGTTCACTCTCTTAGCTACACAGCAGGCAAAACAGTGTTCTGAGGCACTGACAAAACCCACACACATTTGTGAGGCAAACAGATCTAACTGTAATGAGGAAAAGAAATTTATTCTCACATAACCAAGATTAAAAAAAATATTAGAATAACATATGGAGAATAGGCTGAAGAAAACTATCATAGCAGGTTATTATATTTAATGGAATGCCATGCTATCTACTGAAAAAACAAGGAAGAGATTCCGTATGAAAAAATAATAAGAGATCATTTAATTGGAGAGTATGTCACAGGCATAAAAATTAAGTTTGCATGCTGCTTTTGCAAGCTTATTATGGTCTTATAGCAATTTCTATATTTGCAACAAATTTATATTAATATTTCATGCTATACTGAAGTAAGATAGATGCATTTAAACTGAAAATAATTGGTCTTCTGCTGTATTTATTTATATTCAGCAGTTTATATTTGTTTTTACATTTCATATATTCAATTTGTATTTATTTTGGCTAGCATAGAATATTTAAAATGGGTATTATGAAGTCAAAGATATTCTTACAGCATGAAGGAGTTTTGAGAGGAAAATTTTGTCAGTTTAAAATTGGAGTAAGCATAATTGAATAATGAAAAGAAATTTGAACCATCTAAAAGAATTATAATTAGAGCCCAAGTCAAAGATGACAAATTTCACCATTTAGAGCAATCATGATGAAAATGGTAAATATGACTTGTCATGCTTTAATTAAAAAGGAGTGGAAACGGCATGAAAGCATTCATTGTTAAAATGTTTCTAGCACTGTAATTATTTTTATTGATTAAAGTAATTATTAATTCATGAACAGACTCTAAAATGTTGATACTGTAATTCATGAAATGAAGAAAGGAATATGCCATCTCATTTATTCATGAAACTCTTGTATTTCCATAAATAGATCTTTATAAATGCATGATAGCTAAAAAAAAAAAAAGCCCAACCCAAGACAAACTTCTGAACACATCCAAACTTACAGTGTGGGACCTCACTGAGAAATTTATCCTTTGCTGTTTGCCACAAAGTTCAGCCCAGCATTAAATTACACCATTGCTCAGCTGCTCACTGCATCTGAATGGTTTTTCAGTAGAACTGCTTTCAAATTATTAGCCTGGTGATAAGAACACTATTGATACATTACAAAAAAGGTCGCTCTTCTCACAGACCCATCCTTTTCTTGCTCCTGGAGACCTGTGCCTGGGTAGTAGAAAACAGAATCGTGTCTGGATTTCTAAAATACCTGGGACATTTCACACCTAGCGCACGTGCACAAGGTGGTCTGGATGACTGGGAGCCCCTGACTCAACAGTGTTGATGCGCACAGGGACAGCAGCTCCCAGCTGTGTCAGCCTCGCTGTACATACTGTGAATATGCACAGTAAATGGCAGCTTCCCTGGACTCACTGCAGGTATGCCATACAGCAGACCTTTGCCTGTGTCCCTACTCCAGGACACCCTGCAGGGAAAGATGCAACTCTTCCTGGGCTGTATCCACACCACTGGGAAGCAAGTATCCTTTCTGAATAGGTCGAGTTGGTAAAACAGCTAAAGGCAACAAGCCTATAAACAGCCTTGAAATAATCACTGGATCTCCGCTCATTTGTTAGTGCACTTCTGATGCATTTAAAATGTGTAAAAAGCCAATACATTTCTACCTGTGAAACAAGAGGGCAAAAGCAAGTTGGTTTAAATTAATTGGATTTCAAGAAAAAACAAAAAACAACCCCCCCCCCTCAAACCCTGTGCAGACCGGGGAAGTGTGAAGCTTCCTCATGAGGGAAAATTCAGGGGCAGGCACAGATTTCTTCTCTGTGGTGATCAGTGACATGTCCCAAGGGAATGGCCTGAAGTTGTGTCAGGGAGGTTTAGGTTGGTATTAGGAAAAGATTCCTCACCCGAAGGATGGTTGGGCACTGGAACAGCTGCCCAGAGAAGTGCTCACCAAGCCTGGCAGAGTCCAAGAAGCATTTGGACAACACTCAGGCACATGGTGTGATTCTTGGGGATGTTTTGTGCAGGGCCATAATTTGGACTTGATGGGTCCCTTCCAACTCAGGAGACTCTATGATTCAATGATTTTATGAGTCTGTTTTTTAACTGTTTTGTACAGAGGGAGGTACATCCAGTGAACAGCCATAGTTCCCATCACCTGCTGAGCGTGGTTCAGATGGCCTCATTCCCAAAAGGACAAAGTTCCATAATTCCCAGGAATGGGGTGTGGAGGGAGGTGAGCAATCTCTAACCATGTCCAGAGACATCTACGAGCATCTCTCTGGTACGCTGCTGGCAATAGCCACCCACCAGAAACAACAGCTGTCTTCAGAAAACTGTTCTTGGCATATTCTACAACACTCTCCCTGTACTGAGAATTTTGGGTTTGGGTGCTGAGTGGGCAAGAGCAGGCACTGGGGGAAGTTCCTGCAGGTGCACAGAATGGGAACGCACAGACATTCGGGTCAGCAGCTGGGCTGACTGGGTGACACGGAGTGCTCTGCACAAGGGGATGAGTGCTGGGAGGAGGTGTTCCTAATGCCCTGCAAGGCAGACTAGGACAATGTATAAAGCCTTTTCTGCCTGGCTGCTGTACCCTTCAGTTGCAGTTGCAGGGCAGAGGTGTCATAAGACTGGATTTGGGATCTCTCCTTTGTGTCATCCAACATGCTCTGAACAGACCCCTGGAAGTCAGACTCCATATCTGATCTGAACCTGTTCAGATCAGATCTGCTGTACTCAGTCAACGTGACTTTAGATGTATTCCAAAGGTGTTCTTCCCCTTTGATGTCAATCTGCAAAGCTTAACCTCTTTCTTTTTACATTTATTATTATTGCTAGTTATTATTTCTTTTAACTCTGTTCCATTTTTAATGTCATCCTTGTAACTAATATCACGTTGCTTCCACTCCCTCTCTCACCCAGCCCTGGCTCCAGCTTTCCACTCATTTACTATCTCTGAGCTCTGAGGTGGGGGACACTGCCACACCCGCAGCCTTCGTCACCACATCAGCCCCCCTTGATGTGCTCAGTGCTGGATAGCCATCCTTCCCAGCACCTCCTTCTCTCTCTGCCCAGACAATTCTGACTCAGGGCAGCATCCCAAGTAAGCTTATGGACAAGCCTTTGCACCTCCTGTCTCACGAGCATGTCCCCAATCTGGCGGAGGAAAGCCTTGTTGATGGCCTCAAGCAGGGAAAGCAGGCTGATAAAGGTGTCCCGCGCTGGAGCGTAGGTCTCTGACAGCTTCTCTCACAGATCTAGCCCTAGTGCCAGCTCTGTGCATTCTACCCCAATTGAAACAGCCAAAACAGGCAAGAAGTTCTCGGAAAAAAAAAAAAAATTCCTTGAAAAATTCATAGTTTCTGAGGTACAGTATATCCCTGTTGATACTGGTAACAGGGACAGCAGGATGCTGTCAGCTGAGGTGAGTCCACAGAAACCCAGTTGTCCCATGAAGAGGCACTGTAAATCAGAGAGCAACTGGGGCAAGTGGGCACAGGTGAGGAGTCTGCACCCATGTTCTCGTACAGCTGGGTGAGCTCTGTCACAAACATCACTGATGATAGGCGGCAGCTGTTGTTGAACTCGTTTGGGCTTTCTTGCCCCTTTCTGGTCCTTCTCCTGACTCTGCTTCACCTTTATCTCTAGTTTGATCTTTGCTATTCTAGACAGAGTTAGTGTCAGCTTGTTCCGGTGCTCCTTCATCTCTCTGAGGCCTTTTGTACAAATGTGTTTCAGAAAAGACTACTCATTCATATTAAGAGGACAGTCAAAGGACTGTATTGTGGAAATCTCAGAACAGTACTGCCAGCAGTTGCCTTGACAAGCCAGGAATAAATAACTGTGGGGAAAAGCCATCTCACGTGTCTCTCACCCTCAGCCATGATATGCCTATGCAACATATAATTATCCAAAAGAGCAGCACACACAAGACTATTACAATCCCTAGGATATAGTACAAGTCCAGCTCCTGATGACCATTAGTCTTGGCCTTTTCCCCAGCACCTCGCCCTGCAGGAGAAGAAAAAACCGCATACATTACTGTGCTCTGCTCTACAAATAATCTCACAGGTGATCTTATTCCCAAAAGAGCGAAGTTCCAAAATTCCTGTGGTCTGGGTGTATTGGGAGGTGAGCAATCTCTAACCGCATCAAGAGATGACTACAAGAATCTCTCTGGCACACTGCTGGCAATAACCTCCACACACTCAAGACAGCTGTCATCCTCAGAGAGCTGCTCCTGGTTTCTTTCACAACACTGCCTGCAGCCCAGGCAAAGCCTAACAGTCCTTGCAAACCAAAACTGCTTGCATATCCCTTCCCAACAGCCAAGGGGCCTTCTCCCTCCCCAGTGACTTGCAGGGTGCTGTCCTTCTCCCGATTCAGGAGCAGTTGGCTCCTCCACACATCCCTCATGCGCTCCAGGAGCACCACCAACAGTCACACTCGTCTCACCACAGCTCTCAGTCAGACAGCTGAAAATCCATCACAAGCAGAAACGTCTGCAGAATCAGCATGTGCACCTGACTCCTAATATTAGGAAAGGGCAGCCAAGATTTCTTGGGATGTCATTCCTGACTTGAAGCTGGGATATGCATGAGCTGAACACGAATTCAGCTCACACCTGTTCCCAACATCTGGATACCCACATCTGCACAAAGCAGCTCTGATCAGTAATTGTCCAAGCTGGAAGCTCAGCTGGCAGCAGACACTGTGCTGGACCATCGCTATGGCTCAGTAGCCCATGCAAGGTGTGGAATTGAGTGTCCCTGCAGTGAGGCTCTGACTGACCCCTTCCTGCTGTGTAGGCTACAGCACGTCACTACAGGAAGCTAAAAGCTCAGCTTCTCAAGTCCTACGGCTGTTTAACAAAGTGAGTTATTACTAACCGGATGCAGCATTCTCTAAGTCTTTCAGGTCCCCCTTTGGAACTTTAGGCGTCTTCTGGAAATCATTCCCAGTTTTAGCTTTATACAAGGACATTAACAGAAAGTATGAAGTTACATTTCATATGAACAACACACTGAAAAGGAGTGCTTGTTCTGGAAGTCAATAGAGATTCACAGATACTCACCCTTGGGATACCAGCTGGGAGTCAGCACGGAATTCGTCTGAGGAGCTGGAAAAGCCCTCCCTCTGGCCACATCTACAATCAAACACCCATGAGAAGTTACCATCACATGCTCTGCCCTGCATCATCATACCTGAACACCAGAATGTGTAATGACAGGGCACGCATAGCTGCAGGGGTGCCTGGCTCACCTTGGGACTTTGACCTTGCAGCTCTCAAAGGAAGCAAAAAGTCATGATGTACCCACACAACCTGCTGTGGATCAGGCCTGGAACCCAGCCAGGAGGCTGGATAACCAGCGCTGAGTGGTGGATAACTCAGTGCCAAGTTTCTGGCCCCACACTGTCACTCCCCACCTCCCTGCTTCTTAGGAACCACCCCTGCTCCGAAGCAGCTGCAGTCCCACCACACCTCCTCGTGGTGTGTCTGCCCCGCTGATTGCACCATGGTGCCCTCCTGGCTCTCTCAGCCTTAGCCCTGGCCCCACCGCTGCCCGCCTGGGGCTGGGCGCTGGCACCCGCCTGCCTACCTGCTCCCTGCCCTTGTATTGGAACAGTCTGGACACCCTGGACTTGCAGGGCCACGAGAAAGAGGAGGAAGAGGCAGCAGGTGAGGACCATGACCACGCGTGCTTGGAACATGCTGCTGCCACAGTGTTGCCCAGAGCTGGCGTGGAACAGCACATCAAAGCGGGGCTCTGTGACCTCATGGCCCTGTCAGGCCATGCTCTCCACCAAAGTTCCCCAACATTCTCCTGTTATCTATGAATTCCTGAATCTGCACAACCATGGAAGGAGCAGAAACAGAGAAGGGTGGACCTATTTTGAGAGGCAGCACCGTGCATGGGAGTACAGAGGCACTCAGGTCTTGCATCCCAGAAATCTGTATTAAAAGCTGCATATAAAGACTGCATAAAAAAAGCCAACTGCAAGTGTCTTGCTACTATTTTTGTCAGGCAGCATTCTAGAGAGAAACTAGCTTTTCCCACTAGTTTTGCTGCAGTTCATTACCTTTAAAGATACCACTTACCTCTACTACTGTCCCTGTAACATCAGCATGCTGCCCCTAGGCTTAACCCTAGTGAACATGGTTTATTCCCTTCCCCCTCCAAATCTAGTTTAAAGCTCTCTCAGTGAGCCATGCTAACTCCTGAGCAGAGATCCTTTTTCCCTTTGAGATAGGTGTACCTCATCTGCTGCCAACAGGCCTGGTGGTGTGTAAACTGACCTGTGATCAACACCCACAAAATTCTGCTGGTGACACCAGGTTTGGAGCCAGGTATCCACCCATACGATTTTCATGTTTAACACTTTTAACAACAGCAAGTGCCGGACTCTGCACCTGCAACAAGGAAACCCTGGATGTACATACAGACCGTGGAACGAGAGGCTGGAGAGCAGCCCCATGGAAAGAGATTGCTCTGCTCTGCGCTAGCGCAGCCTCACTTACGTGCAGTCTACGTGCAATTTACAGCCCCACAATATAAGAAAGATATAAAGCTATGAGAAAGTGTCCAAAGGAGGGCCACAAAGATGCTAAAGGGTCTAGAGGAGATGCCATATGAGGAACAGCTGAGATCACTTGATCTGTTCAGCCTGGAGGAGCCTGAGGGGAGACCTCACAGCAGTCAGCTTCCTCACAAGGGTAGGCATGGATCTCTTCTCTCTGGTGACCAGTGACAAGACCCAAGGGAATGACCTGAAGTCACTCCAGGGGAGGTTTAGGTTGGATATTAGGGAAAGGTTTTTCACCTAGAGGGTGGTTGGGCACTGGAACAGGCTCCCCAGAGAAGTGGTCATGAAACCAAGCCTGCCAGAGTTCAAGAAGTGTTTGGACAACACTCTAAGGTACATGGTGTGATTCTTGGGGTTGGACTGTGCAGGGTCAGAAGTTGGACTCAATGATCCTCATGGGTCCCTTCCAACTCAGGATATTTTATGATTACACTCGGTAGGGGTGAAAAAGTATAGCCATGGTCATGGGTTTTCAAGCAGTGTCTGCTATGAGGAGAGTGGGTTTGTATAAAAGTTCCATCAGCTGTGAGCCAGATGGACACAAATCCTGCGACAGGATATGACTGTAAGCAGGATGTCAGAGAGATTTTAATTATGCAACATCTTAAATCCAAGTAAGAAAAAAAAGAGGGGGGAGAAGCTCATTTTGGAGATGTCAAGTATACTTTATGTGACAGATTGCTACATTCTTTTGTTTAGGAGGCTAGACAAGGGTCATAAGTGAGAAATAGAGGGAGCACAGCAACTACTCATTTGTTTTTAATACTCAACATTTTTCTTGTAGATTAGCTGTTCATCATGCCAGAGTCCTCGAAGAAAGAGCCACAGGGGTGTTGGGTATGGCATACCATGCTCACATCACTCGTGATTATCAAACTGCTTCCATAACATAAGCACCCCTAACACAAACTGGAAAAGGAAAGTACAAGCTTGGTGACTTTTGAGTTTGTCACTGTATTTTAAGAACTGTTTTGCCAATGCACTTCACTGATATGAGACTAAACAACAAGCCATGAAACACTGTGAATGGACAAGAAATACAAGCACTGTTCCCTGTTCACAGGCACAGAATAACTTTGCAAACTAGCACTTCAGGGCAGTGGAAACAGAAAGTACCCTACAAAATGGTAAATAGAATGCATGATCACTTAAAGAAGATATCCTTACTGTACATATTCTGGACACATTTAGCATCTATACCTACACATCTGAGCTTTAGCATGCAGCGAGTCAGCCATTTACCATCAGGATCCATATTACATAACACTCTACCCAATCTACAACTACTAATACTGAGAAAATAAGGAGTCCAAAGAGTGCAAAAACGAGTGAACTACAAGAAACAGAGGGTCTCCAATGGAACTTATTTGCAAAGACAACACTTGAACTGCTGCAAAGAGTACTCTCAGAGACTGCCAACAAGCTACCTGAAGCCCAGTGCGAAGCTATCATACAAATAAATGGAAGACACAGTAATCCTGACATCCAACCTTTGTCATCTCCAAAGCGTAACAATTTCTCAACCATACAATTTCAATGTTCTCTATAAGGTTTGCCTTAAAAAATTGAGACATAGAACATGAACTGTGATCTTTAAGTCCCAGCAACACCACAGGAATAATCTCTGTCATGTGAAATAGACACTTAGGAAATCCTGAAGAGCCCTGTTTCACTGAGGACCATTCATACAGCTGAGTATCATCTCACCTAGCAAGCTCTCTGAAATCCTAGATGCTTTGGATCAAGCATCCTCCAGAAGGATGGACACCAGAGAGACTCCTAAAGCTACAACTGCCAGCCCTGGGGAAGAAATTCCACGCAACAAACTGGACAAATCAAAAATTTCACAACAAATTGGACAAATTAAATAATTTCCAAAATCTCCCTTAGCCTTCCTAAGTTTCTGTAGACATAATAGCAAAGAATAGAGACAGACATCTCTTCCCGTATGTTTTTACAGGAAATTATGACACAGCCTTATTAAACGGAGATGATTAATCATTTATGGAAACATTCTTGTTTCTGACAGTACAGGAAAAGAAAAAGGCATTAGTAAAGTTAAGATTCTCTTATCTTTTCTGCACCATGAAAAAGCCTACCATAATCAAGACTCACAGAGAAGCCTGTTCCTCCTGCAAAGGAAGATGGGGAATTGGTTCTGCTAGAACTGAAGAAAGTAAGAAAAGCTAGAAATAGTCAGTATTTGGGCTACAACCAGTTTTCAGAGGCATTACTGCAAGGGAGAAAACCTGGACCTGCATTACCGTAAGGGAGAAGACTCTGCCGACAGAGGAGAGATTGGCCAGAAAAACTTTACGCCACATATGCCTCTGGCTTCCAGGTGAGAAAATCTCACTCTTTACTGTCCGAGCTGTATCACTGGTATCTATATTCACTTTGCTTTGCAGTGAAATTTTTTAACACCATTTTTAACTGCTGGTACTACAGTACTTGTAGCCATAAGTATTTATTGTGGACAAAATTTTATCTGGACAACTCACTCAGAGACACAAACTTTGAGAAAGGAAAAAGAAATCTTAATATGAAATGTTATGTACCACTCATTTATCTAAAAGTATTGGCAGCTATTTGAGTTTGCATTTAGGATAAACACTTGATTGCCTACAGTTTCTGAAAAAAGAAGAAAAATATTAATGTAGTATAGTTTTCTATTTTGAATCGAATTGCTCCACAAAGAGAAGAAATGATTTTATTTGTTCTCTGCCCAACTTGTCATTTTTGTCAGTTTTCTTTTAGTTGAAAATATAATCTCCTGTGGTATTTATACCACACATTTTAAAGACAGATACCTGCCAGACTTTGAATATCTTCAATGAGAACAGTAGGTAAATAAATTTAGAGAGTCTTTAGAACTTCATTTACTAACTTTTCATTGGCATACTGGAAAATATCAGGGAATGATGTATTCTTCAAAGAAACTGTTAGGTCATTACATTTAAAACATCCCAAACCATTTCCTCAATCATATATTATAGCATATATTGCTGGAGTTCAGTCATGTATGTAATAAATAGAGATGGCTAATCATTTGTAGAAACATTCTCACTTCTGACAGTGTAGGAAAAGAAAGGGACATCAGTGAAGCTGAATTCTTCTCTTTTGAAAAGCATCATTGGAAATGCATGTGATCCCATGAGCCCAAGCATACCCTGGAGCTCAGTATATCACTAACGTGCACTCAAGCAGCTTCATTTACTGCTGGGAAGACTCAAAGGCATCCTTGCACTGACTTGGTATAGATAGGAGGCAGCTGAACACAGAAATAGTGTGCTCCTGCTGTCATGGGTAGAAGAAGTGTGGACACAGCCACTGGCTCCCACCACAGCACTTCTTTAATCGTTACTCTGGCATTGTGTTGTAAATGGTTTTAAGCAAGGAGGATTTTATGAGTGTGAACATCCTATTGATTTTCTGCCAAAGCTCTACCCAGCATTACTCAAGCTATCACATGCAGGAATTTACACTTGCATAGTCCCAACTCACCTTAAAACTCATTATATTTGAAAAGTGAAGGGCACTTACTTTGCAAACTCTATGTTTAGAAGTTTAATGAAATCTCTCAAGAAGGAGGTGTTACTAGGCCTCCAAAGCCTCTGCAAGTTAGAAGCCTTGACTTCTGCATGAACCCTCTTATCAGAACAGAAATCAGACTCATAGTCTCTCAAGAACAGAAACATGGAGCAGATTGAATGATCCTACGGAATTAAACACCACTATGCAAAGCTGTTGAAAATAAAGCGATGCTGCAATCACAGACATGCAAGTGTGAGTTAGCACTGAGTTACTTTTTGTATCTTATTTTTCCACTACATAAAATACCCAAACATTTTACTTCTAAACTGCAAAAGTAAGATTCCCCTACTGATAGGGATGCTAGCAAAACACCTTCAACAGAAGCAAATTTTAAATGCACCACATTACAAATGCACCATCATTTAATTTGACATAGAAATATGATTAAGCTCCCTGATTGAAATTACTCAAGAAAAAATGAATTGCAGTCTTGCATGTCTTCACTTCACAAGGAAACCTCATAGCACCTTCTCTCCACATGGATATTTCCTCCTCATGTCCTCCCTTACTGAATTACTGAAATCTTGAGGTACAAACTGTACAACAGACACAATGCAAAATAAAACTGCTCTACCATATATTATCAGAACAAAAAATTTCATCTCTTGTGAAAGGCAGAAGACATTTTTTGCAGTTACCAATTATTAGGTAGGATAAGGAATAATTCCCAAAACTGAAAAAAAAAGTCCAGAGTGGCTTTGTGCTAAAACTGCAAATGAAAAAGGATCTCTCATTAATTTCTTCTCCCACTTTTACCAGAAAACAAATCCATACCAATTACTTTAAAGCATAACAACTGTCAAGTTGTGCATCAATTCAAGTTTCATAGCATCAAAAAAGAAATCTGCAAACAGTGTGGCAAAATCTGTGTTTGCAAGCCTTGGCAGACAATCACAAGGCTGAAGGGAAATGCAAGTGTACTCTTGCTCACAATCTACTGATGAGAAGAGAGGCCAGGATCAACCAAAACAAGATGTGTGAGAAACTTAAAAAAATATTTTTACTTTTAAAAAATCACAGTGTCTTTCAAAAGTTTGGTACTGATGTCTTTGACAGAAAACTCAAAACTGGCAAGAACAACAAACACATTCTCATTTCCTTGCTTCCTGCTAACAAGAAGGTTGATATAGTCATCTTTATGGCCATGATGTTAAGCATTTATATGTGTATTTTTATACAGAGGAACATTCAAATTATTCATTTAAATGTATTTAAAATGCATGTTTCCTTTTTATAGAATTCCTTTAGTAGCTTCAGACTATAAAAGGAGAAAAACATGTAGACTCACCATAATTTAGGTTTAACAGTTTAGTAAACCATGCATCTATTTTAAATTCTCTAGAGCTCAAACACAAATACAATCTCAATAAATAGTTGCTGAAGAGATTTGATTTATAGGCCCCAAAGACCCTTGATTATCAGATTCTTCACAGACTTATAGCAAGCCTACTATGGTGTATTTAAATAGCAGAGATGCAATGAAAAGGAAATAAACCTTTTGCCATTTTGTCCTAAATATTGTTGTTTTATATACAGTTTACTTTACAGTCAAATTTCTATGGAACAAAACTGCAGGGTTTGCATTACAATTTAAAAATCCAAGCAAAACAAGACCAAGCCAAGCAAAATCCCCAGTCTCATAGAGACCTTGTTAAATTTGCAACTAAAACTGCTTCTGAGGCAGAAAGGACGAAGCTCAGGCTGCGTCCCTTTGAGCACACTTAAGTATGTAGCCACAGCTACCGTTCTCCAGAACCCTTGCATCATTGGAGATATTTCTACACATGCTTATGATGACTTCTGCTTATTCTACTTACCTAAAGCAAATTCCAAACACAGCTACAAATGGTGGGGGGAGGGCTTTGGGTGGGGTGGTTTTTTTGCTTTGTTTGTTTGTTTGTTTCTTTGTTTTTCCAAAATAAGACCACAAGATATAAAGTGAAGTGCCTAGAAAAACAGATATTCTAATTGATTGAGGTGTAGTTCACTGCACATTCCCTGCTCAGCAGGAGCATTGCATTTTCTTCATAGACAGTGTTTCCAACCACAAGAAAATGCTAGAGTAGCCAAGATGCTTTCAAACAGTGTTCTCTCTACTAATCAAAAGTCCTTGTCCTTCTTATCTTGCTGCTACAAAATGGAGAGAAATTACATGTATCAAAAACAAGTAGGGTGTGTACTACTAATGTCAAAATAAGCAAGCATATTCTGGACCTTGAAACTTCTGAACTCCATATGCACCCTCATTCACTTTCCAACATGTACCCCAAGTGGAAAATGAGTCTCACTGGAAACACGTACTTAAGGACTGCAATATATGGTTGCGAAAAAGGAGGGATTAGTAAAGTGAATTCTCTCTTTACATTGAGAGCTTTTTAAGTTTTTCATCACAATACTTACTGTATGTTTCCTGGAAACAGATACAGATACATTCCTGGCAAAAGAAAATGCTGCACTTCATATTCATTTTTCTGTGTGGAGACTACCGAGTGAAACACAATAGGGAAATACTCCTCCAGCTTGCCATACCAGAAACATTTTGTTTAGAAAAATGGACAAAACTATTCCCATCAACTGGCTTGTTCAACAGTACATAATTTTGGAAAAATGCTTGAAAATACAATAAAATCAGTGTGCAAACTCAAGGGAATAATTTTTATTTCCATCCAGTTTTCATTGCAAATGTAATTTAAATTGAAGGCCCATGTCAAAAGCTGATCACATGATTTCTGAACCACCCTGATCTGTTTCTGAACTCACTTTCTGCTCACTCTCTACAAAGCCCAACATGACCAGGTTGCTAGTCCAGGTAATTCACAAGCTTACTGTTAACAGGTAAAAATCTTCCCTTCTCTTCAGCTTTTAAACTGTCTCCTACAAAAATGACAATGATTTCTTAACATTTTATGACAGAGAATCATATGTTCTATTTATATAAATATATTTTTTGGAAGGAATTAAATTCACAAACCAATGAAGAGTTCATGAAAAATGAAAGAGCTCATGAAAATAAACCAAGAAATATTTATTTTGCTATGAAATAGCTGTAAAAAATATCGTAGTGCTGCGGAAAAATTTCAAATTCATACCTAGGTAGGCAATGGAGTTGGCAAATTGACCCCAAAAGACAATAAACTTGAGAAATGTAGGTTAATGAAGATGGACCTTGAGACTGAAGGAATGCTTACTTAGCCTCACTCTACCTTGCAGTAAAGCCTTCGCTGAAGTCAATGAGCTTTGCACGGCAGAGGAGGAGACATACAGCAACATTTCTACATTTCTATTGCCATTGCCTACCCTGTACTAGAGTCTGGCATTTTTTGAAAATAATTATTATCATCTTTTAGCCAGACATGCCTAGTGGAGATTGAAGTCACTTATATGAAATTTCTTCAGCAAGAAGAAATGTAGATAATAAAGTAAATAAAATCCTACAGTGAAAGTCCATCTTTATTGGACCTGTTATTCTCAAGATTGCAGAGGTTATGAAAACATATTCTGTATACCCACAGTAACTTGAAAAAAGCAATTTAATTATTTCCATCCTACATAATGAAATTTTATCTTTACCTTTGCATCAAATTCAGATATATCTGTCATTTTCATTTGATGTATTAAAATGTTCTGCGAAATTTGCTATTTTGGTGGACTTCATCTGGAAGTCTCTTTTGACTTCTTAAGAAGTATCAATTAAGAGCTTTTTCGATAAAAAGTTTTTTGATTGATGAACAGATGCTTAGTTCCTAATGATATTTCTGAGGTTAGTCTACTCTAAATAAAACAGATTAGCTAATTTTTAGCCTCTGAAGAATCATCTTAAATAAAGGTCACAGAACATCTCACTATGCAATTAATAAAGATTCAGCTAGTAATTCCTTGATCAAATATTAGTATTTTTGATTGGTCCCAGAAGAAATATCCTTTTTTATGTAAACCTGGCACATGAATCAGAGCCACAGCTGCTGTCTGATATAATCAGTGTACAATATTCTAATCTCATGAACTCTGACTCAGCAAGCATCTGCTTTTCAAATAAACTTAACCAAACTATTTTTTTCAGAACTAATTTTGTCAGCCAAGGTTTAAAAGGAGATAAATTTAAAAACGTTTTAAGGATGCACTTTGAAGTCAAATACTGTACTTCACCTTCTTTCCAGAATACCTTCCCTAGGTTAAATGGTTATGACCCTGAGTTAGACTATTTAATTAGTAAAGAGAATACTATTAGGTTGGGTTTTCAACTGATATTTTTTTCAGGCTACAGTTGGAGGATTTGTTGGATCCACAAAGTTTGATGTGCAAGTTTTAAATATTAGTGTTTTACTATGCAACAGTCCCTTGGATACTAGGAACTAAAGTAAATTTATAACACCCATGCTTAAGACCTTACATTGATTACCTGTCTGCTTCTATGCACATGCAGAAAGACATAAAAAATGGGGGCCCAGCAGCAACCATTCTCTCCTACTACCTTGCAATTAAAATCACAATTTTGTGATTGCAAATTTGCCATGCAGTTTATAGACTGAGACCTTTCCCACCACCAACAGAAAAAAAATGTCAGTTGCAGATTCTTTCAGAAATGAACAATATTAATATACCAAACACCAAACCTTTCAGGAGATACATAATGCCAGTTTCTTCTTATCTTTTTGCATTAATGCTTTTTAAAGAGCAATCATTAGGATTGCAAGCAAGCAGTAGGATCATACTACACGCTGAGGGTCAGCCAGAAAGAAGGAACATCACAGCAACATTATCTTACAAAAAGGAAAAGCACAAAACTGTAGAAAAGGTGACATGGAACCATGTAACTCTAAGGTCCATCCAGCCTCTCACTCAAACCAAGACTATCATCAACACTGTACCATCAGGTCATCTGGAGTTTTATCAAGACAAGTCTTGAAAAACCTTCAAGAATGCAGACTTCACCACCTGTTTGGATGACCTGTCCCAGTGCTGCACAACCCACCTACTAGAGATCTTTTTCTAATGTCCAACCTAAACCTCCTCAGAGACCATTGCCACTTGTTATGTTCTCCAGCACTATTTAAAATACCTTGTCATATCTGTAAATGCATTTCAAGGCATTTCTGCACAACTGGAAAAGCCCAGTTCATTTAACATCACTCACAATTCTAGCTCCTGCTCATTGCAGCAGCCCTCTATAACACCTTTCCAGTTTCTCGACATCCTTACAACACCACGGAGTCCAACAAAAATCTTATGTGCAGCCCCACAGGGTGACATAGAGATGAATAAAAGCTCCTCTCCATCTGTTGATCTTATCCCTTACTTTATATACAACAGCAAAGAACTGCTACAGTTAGCTGGTGTAAAGATGAAATACAAAGCAGCCTTAGCACACCGCACACATTCACACACCACTGACATATGCACAGGTAAAATGAAACACAGAATACAGGGGTGAATAGTCCACTGATTCTTCTCCCTAATTTGAGGTAGGCTGAGTTTTCAAAGAATTTTGCTCCACCATGAGGAATATACTTTCTCTTCACCCCCCTTATGTGTTAGCTTTTATTTCTAAGGGCTTGCTATGCTATCTTTGCCAATTACAACAGGATTCAGTATGTATGGCTTTGATAGCTGACTATTTTAGGGTGGATTAATTGCCCCCTGAAAATATCTCTTACTCAGCTCTCTTACTGTCAGAGCTCTACAGTGTAGGCATCTACAAATGAACTAGTCATTTTGGGTGGATACATACAACAAAACAGTTTTACAATCTTTTTTTTAAACTAATACAAGAACCATTTTCAAAACAATGTTACATTATACCCCCTAAATTATTGACAGGTTTGAAGATAAACTACTACAAAATAAAACAGTTTAAAGACAAATTACTCCTATAATTGGTTAACTGTTGTTCTTTACCCAACACATATTAGGAACACTCCATAAACATTCAATCATTATGGATTCATTAAAGACTACTGCCACATTGAGATTATAAAAAGCCATTTTCTAAAAACAAACAAACATAAACAAACCTCCATTGTAAGATTCCGTATTTCTCCAAGTGTTACACAGTTAAAATAAAACCTGTCTTGGTATTTAAAACTAAATTTAAGAATTAGCATAAGCAACCATAATTGAGGTAACAGCATAGGAAACATTATTTCCTATTATTTCTAATAATTGCTGATAACTTCAGAGTAAAATGTATTCTGTACTAGTTGAATACTAAAATATGGTTATCTAGTACAAAAATAGAATAGTTAATTTCAGTGGGGGAAGGCTTTGAAGAACTCTGTTGCAATGCCAGAGAAATGAGAAACTTCACAGTCCTTAGGACTAATATTTTTATCTTACTTAAGTAATATATTCTCATTTTCCAAAAGCTACTTGTACAGCCCAAATCAGCTCATAGTTATATGCCACACTAGTTTTACTGATCATGATCTTGTTGTGATTTAACTCCAGCCGGCAACTGAGAAGTACCATGCAGCTGCTGGCTCATCCCCCCCAGACCTCCTGTGAGATGGGGAGTAAAACTGGAAAAAAAAGTAAAACCTGTGGCTTAAGATAAGAACAGTTTAATAACTGAAACAAAGTTGTTATTACTGTTGATTATATCCATTGGGATCTCACAACATCCACCTTGCCAATTTATTCCTAGAAACTGGATCTACTGTGCAGGTCCTTTGACCTCACTTTGCTTTATGGTTTTCTGAAGGATTTGGATTATTGTCGTCTCCTTCTCAAAACTTCCTCTTCTGTGTTACCCCACATAATGATGTCATCAATGTACTGCAGGTGTTCCAGACCTTTCCCCTATTCCAGTACAGTCTGGATCAGTCCATGGCAGATGGTCGGGCTGTGTGGCCGTCCCTGAGATAGCCAATTCTAGGTGTACTGGACACCCCCCCCAGCTGAAAGCAAACTGTGGCCTGCACTCTGCCACCATAGGGATCGAGAAAAATACATTAGGGATACAAGCTGGGCCTTACCACTTGTCTGCCTTTGCCTCCAGTTCCTATTGAAGTTTCAGCGTGTCCGGTATGGCAGCACTCAGTGGCACCGTGACTTCATTCGGGCCACAATAGTATGCTGTTAGTGTCCACTTTCTGAAAGACTTTTGCACTGGCCATATGGAGCTATTAAAGGGTGACCAGCTCTTGCTGATCACTCCTTGGCTCTCCAGTTGACAAATCAGTTTATAAATGGGTCTCATAGGGTATCTCTCTCGGTTGGTGAGATATTGCCACTGGCCCATTGTTGTAACCATCGGCACGTGTTGTTCTTCAGCCTTCAGCAGTCCCACAGCAGAAGGGTTGTCCAAGATGAACAGGTAAGGTAGACAGCTACCTAATTTCCTCTGTCTCCAAGGCAGCTATACCAAAAGACCACCGACACCCTTTTGTGTCCTTGAAATACCCTGTCCTGAGGTAGTCTGTGCCAAGGATGCATAGATCCTCGGGGCCAGTCACAATGGGGTGCTTTTGCCATTCATTCCCAGTTAGGCTCTGTGAGACAGAACTGTTAATGGTTAATGACTTAATTGTGGAGGCCCCAGGGTACTATGCTGAAGCAGGGCTTTGAGGCTGATAATAGGCAAATCCTGCAAGGTGGGATGGTTTACCCAACTCTGCTGAGTTGTACAGCCTCTCCCCCTTCTCTCGGGGAAGGTCTGATGGGGCATAACTGACTTAACTGGGTTGACGTGGCAGCTGTCATGTCTTAGAAGGTGCCACAAACCCAGGTGTTAATACACTTACCTGGATGAAAGCTGAAATCTTTTTTTGCATATGCCGCAGCTCACTCAGGAATAGGGACTGGGTGGTTACCTCTTGTTCAGCCTCTTCCTCCAGTTCTTGTGACAGCCCTGCTTTGTCTTGCTTTCCTCAATGAGCTGAGTTTCATGTCCATTTCTTCTTGTGTATAGGGACGATTGATACCAGATTGGTTCTTCTGGTTCAGCTCCAGTGCCTGTCACTGAAGTTGGAGCAGCAGCAGTGTCTGTCACTTCATCATCAAATGTTTCCTTGTTTTCCCCTTGAGGGTACTAAAAAGTATTGAACAGGGCTTGGCAGGCATGGGCACACTACAGTAATTTCTGTGTCTTTGGAACTGCCAGAGAGACAGCATACTTTTCCCAAACATTCTACTGGTTTTTCTGGGTTCTGCACTTCTTCAGGGACAAAGATCCATAACAGTAGAGATGCCCATTTTCCTAGGTTCTTGGCCCTACTATCCCACACATCCTGGACACTCTTAACTATCCAGCCTTGGGGCAGATCTCTGTGTGGCCCTATTAAATAGTTGTTTAACCTTAAATAAGACCTGAAACACATTCAGAAGACACAGCAATAGGCACATGCTGGTTTGAACATCCCAAGGATATTCAAAATTCTGAAGAGCTATTGTTATTAGCCTGGAGGAGAAGGAGAAGATAACGAGAGGTGCCTCTACTATGATTTGGGTCTCGGAGGAGAAAAGGTAAAAGGTTAAAACATAAAAATTATTAATAGTTTCCAATAGATGGCCCCTGGAGTATGGATATGATGGCAATGCTGAGTACAAATACCAGACTAGTTTCATGACCAGCAATTCTATCATATCATAAGCCGGTGTTACAAAGTAGAACAACATGATAACCTTAGTCCAGTTCCCACAGGTGTTAAAGGACACAACAGGGAACATATACTGCAAGTAAGGTATTACATAATGCAACTTTCAGAACAGCCACATCAACTTTTAGAGCAAAGAAATAATTGTTACTAATCACTATTAAATATAATGAATGCTTATAACAAATCTGTTCTAACACATTCTAGGTGGATTTGTCATTAACACAATCCACTGAGCCCCATGGTGGGCACCAAAAACACTGTCTTGGTTTAACCCAGCTGGAAACCAAGTACCACACAGATGTTTGCTCACACTCTACATACCCCCCAAGAGATGGGGAGAAGAATCAGAAAAAAAGGTAAAACCTGTGGGTTGAGATAAGAACAGTTTAATAATAGAAATAAAATAAAATATAATAATAGAATGAAAAGGGAGATTAAAAGAGAGAGAGAAACAAACCCAAGCAAAACAAGCACTGTGCAATACAGTTTCTCACCACCCACTGACTGATGCCCAGCCTGTCCCCAAGCAGCAATGAGCTGCTCCCAGTCAACTCCCCCCAGTTCATATACTGAGTGTGATATTCTATGGTATGGAACAGCCCTTTGGCCAGTTTGGGTCAGCTGTCCCAGCCATGC
Source organism: Neopelma chrysocephalum (assembly GCF_003984885.1). Classification (NCBI taxonomy): domain Eukaryota; kingdom Metazoa; phylum Chordata; class Aves; order Passeriformes; family Pipridae; genus Neopelma; species Neopelma chrysocephalum. The sequence goes on along the minus strand of NW_020897694.1, from coordinate 25,198,584 downwards.
TCCCTCATGGCTTCCTGTGCCCCTCCTCACTAGCAGAGAATGGGAAACTGAGAAGCCCTTAACCAAGGGTAAGCACTACTTAGCCACACCTGAAAAGTATTGTCATCAATACTTTTCACTGTCATCAGTGAGTTATCAATATTATTTTCATACTAAATCCAAACCACAGCACAGTAGCAACTACTAAGAAGAGAATTAACTCTATCCCAGCTGAAACCAGGACAAATCTACATTATTATTTTTAATCTATTACACAGTCAAAAGACCCCGCAGTTCTATAATTATTAATGACAAGTTAATAGCCACGGTTTCAGGCCTCATTGAACGATACCCAACTAGCAGGTCACACTTCAGGTCATGCCATCATCCTCACTGAGGATTTAAATTTTACACAGGTCCCACAGGCAGAGACACAAGCACTACAGAAGTCCATATGACGTGGTGCTCTTAGAAGGGCAACACAAAAGGGAACATCATCACAGGGTTCCCAAAACACTGCCTTCTTGGGGGAACAGAAGGAGCAGTTGGAGAGAAAGCCTCGAAAATCCCCAGCCTTCCTTTAACCTAAGCAGTCTGAAATGGCAGGCACTGTGGAAGCCAATGTGACCGCCCACAGGGTGGGAGCTCCAGCATGTACCCCTGGAATAACAGAGAAGGGGCAGTTATGGTGAAGTAAAGAGAGTCTCCAAGGAGTATGTTGGCCATAAAAGATGGGGGAAGGAAGATTTCTCTGGCCATCAAAAGAACAAGCAGAAGAACAAACCAGAGGCAGAACATGTAGAAAGGGAAGAAGAATGTCAATACTGGATACCCATGAATAACGTAAAAATGATAAAGAATAACTATATGCTGACAGGGAAGAAAAGTAAATAGAGAATCACAAGGCAGGGGTAGGGGGCGGGAGGGAGGGTGTCTGGGAAGTGAGAGACTGAAGAAAACAACAGAGAAATACAGGAAAGAGAAAGCAACATTGAAGTCACAACATTTTATTTATTTCAGATTTATGTGTTTTGATATTCATTTGTTGAAGGCAAGATTCCTTTTGAACCATCAGTCATTTTTGCAAGATGTGACAAGTAGTTTTTCATCTAGACTCCCTTTTTCCATTTCCTTTTTCCTTGCCTTTTCAAAGACCAACAGATCATTTCGCTAAGCTATCTATCACTAGCACTGGACACCAAGGCAGCAATTTCAGGTGCACAGGCACACATGCATGCTCTTCCTCAATGACACAGTTTGTCTGCTGGTTTCACCAATATCTGTAGCTCTATCTGAGTACCAATTTTGCACGCACTTTTTGAGGCTGTTAAACATGACTCTTTCTCTTTCTAGTGCATATGATGCACGCGCTTAACTCTCGAGTCCATGAGTTTCCAAAAGACAGACAGCATAAAGACTGAGATCACAAGAGCTTTACTCGTGTCCTCATCACCCATAGCAATGGAGCAATGGCTTTTGGAAGTTACAAGTAAACTACCGGGTAGGTTCTCTGCACACCCCTGACACTGAAGTTTCTCAGCCAACTGCAGGAGTAGTCTGGAGGAGCTTTAATAAAGGGAGTGTATAATCAGAAGAAGAGTTATTTGGAAATTGCTCTGTTAAAATTGGTCTAGTTTATACCCATTCAGCCTACAAAATGAACTAAGGGTATTGAGACAATGTATAGCTATAGTGAATAATGTGTTTAGGAAAAATGAGGAATATTCTAATTAAACTGAGAGTTTATAGAGTTGGTATCTGTCAGCAATTTAGACGCCACCTCTGTATAATACTGCCTCAGAAGGCTCAAAATTTGACCCCTAAAATACAGCTTCTAGTCTTATGACAGAAGTGGATTATGAATTGAGAGGAAAGCTCAAACACATATATATGCTTGCTTGTATTTTTGCACAAGTGTGTGATGTTCCTTCAAAAAACCTCAGCAAAGCAAAGGGAAGGAGGGAGATCACCTTTCTTCTGAGGAACTGCTGAGCATATCAAGAAGGACCTACCTTAAAGAGACTGCAATGCCTGCAAAGAGAAAAGTCACAGCTCCGGCTGGGTATGTTGCAGCTCCACACAGAGACAGCCCAGAGCCAGCACCAAACACCCAGACCTCAGAGACTTAGGCAAATTCCTTAGTATCAGAAGAGTCAGTGCAGCTTTGCTGCTATTTAGAGCCATTAAACTGCCTAGAAGCAAACACCTTTTGAACAGACATGGTGGCTGAGTAGAAGATTTTTTACATCAACAAAAATGCTGTATACTTTCTTTTCATTCCATCTTATCTGCTCTGGGTTTTCTGGATTTAAGAAGTTACTTATTCTGGCTTTGACTCAGATAAAATCTGTTTTGAGTTCAAAAGCTTTTTGTCTTCTTCAGGGAGCTTATTATAGGATAAAGATCTACTGCACAACCACCTCATAGGTCTGACTCAAAGCTATATTCACAGTGCAAATGAGGAAACCAGGAACAAGCCTTCATCTGGACAAGACCTTGTTTTGCCATGAACAGTTTCACATTTAGGATTTCCTAGAAATTAACTCTGCCATCCTGTGACCTTGCCAGAGCAAGCTGCTTGGTAAGCATGCATCAACATTCTTGGAGGACAAGACAACTAGAAATTAACCTCACTTCAGTCTAGAAATTCCTGGGAAACTTGCTGACCTTAAGACAGAGCAGTGCAGAAAACAGGGGAACTGTCCAATGCAATTTGGTCCCATCCCATGGCTTCCCTTCCCAGGAAATGATTATAGTTTCCAATGGCTGCGTAGGGAAACAGGGCTCAAGCCCAACTAATTGACTGCCCTTGAAAAGAGTATATACTGGCTGTATGAAACAAGAAGTGGCAGCAGCTGGAACAGAAAGAGGCCTTCCCTGTGATTTGGATGATCTCAGGCAATTCATAGCATACTAGGTCTGACTGGGTTGATGGTTACCGATGAGATGTTGCTTCACAGAGCTTACTTACTCAAATGATCTAATGTATAGGGACCCAGTATGGAGGATTTCAAGGAAACCTCTGTGACTTCCTGCGTTTAGCAAAAAGAAAAAAAAAAGTGTAGATGGTGTCTTAATGATATACTATAACTGAGAAGAAATACATGGGAATTTCCATGGGAAATACAGACGCAACTTAAAGGCAGAGGTAGAACACCACGTATAGTATCAGAGTCATCATACACAAGTTTATTGGCAACAGTGTGAAGTCCAGTACCTTTTCTTCAAAATAAATTAATCACGAGTAAAGGATGAGTTGGAAGCTGATTTTGACTGAATTAACCTTCCAACTCATGGCACGTGTCACGTACCTTGATGATTAAGACTTTTTTCTCTTTCCTCTGAAGTACCCTGAAGAGACTCCAATACAAGTGAGGATAATTCTGAATTGAGGCCTGTACACTGAGGGATCACTCACTTGAGAGGGAACAACCAAAGCCCAGACTTCTGAAGCACAAGGGTCTGTAATTACCCAAACAAAAATTGAAGAGAGATTTCTTTTTCTTTAGAGACTGATGATAACACAGGGCATGCTACACTTAGGTTACCAGTTACATTAAAAGTCTTGGTCCTCTCCTCCACGTGCTTTCCTTGTGCTTTCATCAAGGTTTTCCACTTTTGTCCTATGTTGACAACAAAAAAAGCTTTAAACTGACAGAGAAAGCAACATCTTGCCTTCTTAAAAACACAGGCTTCCATGAGCAATAAAGCTGTAATTTCCAATCCCAGATCTCCATCCACCTAGATTTCCCTAGCATCTTTTCTTCCAAGAACTATATATTCTAAATTGTATTTGCTAAAATTATGAGCTTGTCACTGGAGCAAATCAGGATGCCCTGGTCTTTAAAATGCATTTAGCAAAGTGATAATTGACAAGCATTGGCTTGTAAATGTTTACTGCGGCTTCATGCATTACTCCTCCCTTGTTAAACTGCTGTAAAAAGACTGCATATAATTTAAAACCTGATGGATGTATACATACTAGAGCAAGAGGCATAAGAAATTGTTACATTACTGTTAAAATGACTGAGACAATGTGATTACAGGAAGCTCCATAAAACGCTGAAAAAGCCTTTGATTCAGTAGAGTGGAGTAATATCGTAAACAAGGTCCCAACCTCATGTTGTTCAACTGGACACAAGTTTGTTTCCTCAATAAAAAGACATACTGGGAAGAATAAAATTTTCACTTTGTTCAAAACACTAAGCCCATTCCTCTCTTTTCTGCACTACATATAAAGCAGTTATCAAATCTAAAATACCACCTTCTATTTTTTCCTCAGGTTAACAAATCTGTCGTGAAACTTTAGTTTCATGAATTTAATAGTTTTGGGACCTCACAGTATAAAAAAAAATCTGGAAATTTCACAATAAAAAGGTAAGAAAATGGGTTTTGTTTTAAAATAAGCTAGAATAAAGTTATTTATCCATACAATTCAGCTACATATTCTTTATTTTATTCCATTATTCAAAAATTTGAAGCAGCACTATTACTTCTTTGCTAGACTGGATGGCTACAATCAAAATGAATTTTCTGCCTCAACTCATCTTTTTATTCCAAACAGTTCTAATTAGGCTGTTCTCAGGAATGGAAATGAGTGAAGTATGCAAACTAAAAGATATTTTCTGTCATATCAAAGCAAAAAACCCATACATGCCTGGTCTCAGTAAAGCCAATATGCAGCAATCCCAAGCACACAGGGTTGTATCACTCCAGACAAAGTGGATTTCATATTGTTTAGATCAAGGTTCATAGACTGCATTAACAAGTTGCTTCAGTATCCAAGAACAGCCTTGTTCTGAAAATCCAGTGAAAACACTCTGCTGGCATGAAGTAAGATAATACACAAACTGAGCAGTTTCTCCTCACTCGTCTTTCCCAAAGCAGAATCTTAGCACTCAATTCAGGCATACACTGATAGACAAACCAATGAATTTTCATGCTGTGCAAGATCAGGAAGCCCACAAACTAGGTCAGCTGTATGTGGGAGCTATTGCAAGGGGAGGGAAAGTCATACTGTGCTTGGCTATTCCAGTCCATACTTCACCTGTTATTTATGATCAGGTACCAACACAACTAACCTTCATCACAGCTAATTTAGGTGTCAGAATTTAGGTCTCAAAATTTTGAATTATTATCACTCTGAGTGTACCTTTAAGATCTACAGAGAAGAAAGTGGATCAACAAGCAAGACCTGCTGCTCGGTGGATGCATATCAATCCACTCAGATAATAGTCAGGCCCAGTGACAAGTAATTATGAATTGCACTGACTATTAACACAAGAAATTCTGGTCTGAAAAGGACGATCTGATAGCTAGCATAGGAACAGGCTCATCATCAATCATGCAGACCAGCAAATCAGACAGCAAAAAAGTCATAAATCTTGAACATCTCCCAGCCTTTGGGAAGAAAACATCTTTTGGTGTTGAAAGGTAAGCTATACTTCATCAGCTTCATATTTTTCTAAGAAAAACAGAAATAAACCAATTTGACAGAGACAAAACTGTTTCACCCTTAGGGATTGATTAGTTCTTGTATGTATTCAGCTGTCACTCTGTACAAGTATTCCTGATACAGATGTCCAAGTGCAGATAATAGAAAATTCAGAGAGTACGTCTGGCGAGCAACTACCCGGGAGAGCAAGGGACAAGTTATGGCACGTAGGTCTTTAAATACACATTTTGCTTGCACAGCATTTGTGTAGCATCAGTACAAATCACAGGACTAGCATCACCCAATACTTCTTACAGCTTTCCCAGCAGCAGGTGTGCAACACATCTGTACTGTGCCAGCAGTCCTGGCAGTACGTTTGTATTTTGGCATATATCAAAGAGGTGCTTGTTCAGCAGGTTTTCTCCTCAAATTATGCTTATTGCTTAACATTCCCAGGTAACACTACTCATCCCTGGCACCTTTGACAATCAAGAGAGAATAATACCTTCACAAGGTGACTTACCTGACCTCTTTTAGGTGCCTGTCTTAGAATGGTGAATCATCCCTCAGACTATGTATTTTTCCCCTTTGACTATAAGTAAGTGAATCGTCTCAGATGAATTAGCCAATTAGTTCAGATTAACATGCCAAATCTGAACTCCTAAGTTACATGAAGTAAGAACAGCCATATGATTTAATTAAGATATTGCTTTGGACAAATAGGAAAAAAGGTTACATTGTAATCAGCATCTATAGGTTATCACCATATACCAATAATTTTTTTATCACTGAAAATGTAAAGAAAACAGCTTGTCTCAAGGAAAGAGGCAAAAAAGCATATTCAGACATTTGATTCAAAATATTGATACCACTAATACTAACATTATAAAGGAAAGCAATTTTGAAAATTTATTGTAAGTACAAAATATTTAGAAATAGCTGAATATGCTGAGGAAAAGTAGAAACAAAAGAAGCATTATTATTTCAGCTCACATAGTCTGCCAGCAAGATATTTTTGAGCAGTGCCATAAATGCAAAACAATTTTCAGAAGACCTATTAGTGACTCTGAGCTCCTTTCAGTTAGTGACATAAATTTTGAGGACATTAGAAGAGTCAGTACAAGACATGCGACAATCCTGAAGAATCATAGCTCAATTAGTAGGAATTAGAAAAATTGTGCTGTTTTCTTCATGTCTGAAAGAAAAAGGCTTTGGGCTCACAGCTATGGAGGCATTAACACATCAGATTAAAACCGAACAAGAATAATAGGAATAGACGGTGGTGTTACAAAACAAATGCTTGGCCATTTTAAATGGAAGTGGAAATGGGGAAAAAAAGACCACTCTCAAAAGAAGTATTAATTAGCTTTTAATTTTAAAATGGGATAGTTTCAGTGTTTGTGAAAAATTAAAAGAGCTGAACATTTTTTTAAATAAAATGCGCAGAACTAATATTTTGAGGTCTTTCAACACTTTTGTAAATCTGAACACTTTAATGCTCTCTACCACACTCGAAGCATGAACAAAGCAACTGTTTGCATCTTTCCATGTCCTATGCATTGTTTTACTCCTTAAGTTACCTTGAGATTTCTTATAATACAATTTGCTATCCTGATATTCATGAGGGTAGAAAGAGACACATTACTGTGAAATTTTGGAGAAAACCAGAATAAATTACAGTATGTAGTGGAGCTGGTCACTAAAATGCAAGTAAAAGTAGGCAGCCAGGCAGATCTGAGATTTCAAAGAATAACAAAAGGAAAACAGTGTCTAATCTGCAAAGGCAATATCCAAAAGCCTATGCTACATCAGGAGGAGTGACTCAAAGCCAAATGGAGTAAACACCTTGCTTCTAGATAAAAAGCTATTGGGGATTACTTTAATAGAGAACACTTAAGTAATCATGTTTGATGGGCGAGACTGCATCATTTATCAAAAATCTATGCTAAAATTTAATTTTCCATGTGAGTCAAAGACAGCAGTGGCAGCACTGCTTGTTGTTGCTGATCTGTGGCTGCTGATACCTTCTGAAGTGGAAATGATGGATGCCACATGTTCTAGCTGTGATTAAATTTGCTTTGACAAAGCAGCATGGAAATCTGATTTTCAATAGACTCTTGCATTTCACCCAGTGCTGAGTAAACAGATACACAACGTAATGCTATATGGTTGTCAAGCTGATGGCTAATTCATTCTGCCAGTCCAATCAATCTATCCATTAAAATATTACCTGTCAATATCAAGTAAGTTCAGCTTGGAAATTGCATGGAAACGGGAAGCTGTTTAGAAGTAAACAATGCCAAAGCCAAATGTGTCATAAAGTTATTTCTCCAGGCCCTCCCAACAGGTTCAGTCAGCCCCAGTAAGAGGTCAGCAGAACATTCTTGCTTCAAGCATGCTTGATGCTTCTCAAACCTCTCACCATCCAATTATGCCACAGAATGAAGGTACAATGTACCAAAACCCTCTCTTCCTGTGTTACTGCTTGAAGAGAAGGAAGCAGAAAATCACATTAAGAATACACCCTATCTAAATTATATTACCCCAATACTTGAAAAAACTGCACCTACACTGCCTTCAAAAAGAGACATCCTTCTTACCTTCACTGACAGGGAATAAGAGTTGGCAAAACACAGGGACAAGATATTTTTGACTGCACTGACCTCAAGCACCCTTGCATAACCTTTTAGATTTACCCCTCATTTGGAGGAAATTAGGCTATTACCCACTAATCTGTATCGGCAGCAGTTCTGTGGACAGTTCTGCCCTCTCCGCAGTGCCTGAGCTCTTCTGCCAGCTGTCATAACCACACATGCATGATGCTCTCAATATAATCTTGCTTTCAGGATTCAGCTCCTCACCACACAGCAAATCAACGTGGCAAGTAGTATGAGTACATACTGAGTATATCCTCTAAAAAAAACCCTCTAAAACATTAGAGTAATGATTTTTTGTGCTTTTTTTCTTCTTCAACAAAAGGGTGTTTAGAATTATAGTATGGTTGCTAAATTTTAAAACAACCCCTAGCCCTTTGACAGTGTCAAACAAAGCAATAATTAGAGATGGTTATTTTAAGCTTAATTGAATCACAATGAAGAGAAAAAAATGTGCCAATAAGCACTAGCAACCACTTCCTATTCTTCCCAGTCCTCTGCTATTTGGACCTTTAGAACTTGAAAAAAACAAGCTGATCTAATCCAATCTCCTTTCCAAGGAAAAGAAGAAAGGAGAAGATTTAATTCAAATTGTACCAGGAGAAAGCTGAAAGCCCTTGGTTCATGGTCACGTAATATGACAGGAGTTACATCCAGTGCTCAACTTTGTCAGAAAACCATAATGGAATAATGCTTTTTATTTACAGAAAATTAAAATATATTCCAAGCTCTTATAAGTTTATACAGGGACTTATGCTGTCAATGTAAGACACCTTGAGACTTGCCAACACTACCCTTGCCAACTTGCCCTTCTTGCCAACACTACCCTCTAATCCCAAAACGTAACTATATCGAGACAGTTTAATATACCTGGAACCGCTACATTCATCATGAATAGAAAGGTCAAGGCACCAAAGAACTCTGAAAAATGACACCAACTAAACAGGACATTAGTTAGCATTTCAAATTACATCAAGATCACAAATCTGCCAGTCTGCTTATACAGTACCATTCAGACACAGAACAAAATGACTAAGTCTTGAACCTGAGTAGTATCTTGGGCCTATCAGGAAACTAGTTCAGACTTGCAATATGGTATCCTCAGCGTGTTTGTAAGCAGTACATCCATAGTTGCATAATTTTGAAATACCTGTTTTCTTGTTTGCTTGTGGTTTGCTGGTGTCATGTTACTTTGGAGCTGAAACTCCATGCCAGACTACATCCAGAGTACACCTACTCAACAAGTTTCTAATCAGGACAGTGCAGAAGAAAAATGGTACATATTAATACCAACCTTACAGAAAAGTTTTAAAAGATTCTCTAAACTAAGTTTAATCATGACATAAAAAATTACTTTCAGAGCTTAGTGTGCTGGTTCAAAATGATGAACAGATGAGCTGAGATTTAAGCCCAAATCCAAAACAGAGAGATTGCTGTAAATTCATTTGTGAAAATACGGATTGTAAGTTATAACAATTTATTTTAAATTTGCTGATTATGTTTTGTGAGTTGTTGAAAAAACAGCTGTATTTATAGAATTTATGTCAAACTTCTCTAAAGCTGCTGAAGGCACATCCACATCAAATAAGGCATTATAGGACGCAGATGCTTAAGGCAGCTCTGAATCAAGCTAATGCACTCAAAGCACTTATGCTGGTTAGACATTAATTTGGGTCAAAAAGAACGTGATTTTGTAAATGTGTGGGGCAGGGTGAAATGAAGCTGATGAGCTCTATATCTTTGTAATTGCAGTGTTCTTAATTCTGCAGCAGCCCTGGCTGAAGACCTGCCCAGTTTCATCAGAAGACATTATATTTTTACTTTGGTAAGGACATGTCAGATGCCCCATAACCCTCTTATGTACTCATATTCTAGCGGTTTGCTCTCTAGAATATTATTCTGTTTTCACACAGAAACTGTTTAAACAGACCTTTTCTCTGGATGAAGTTGTGGGGAGTTGAAAGTACAGGCAGTAGCTCTTCCTGTTATTATTTGCAAGTGGAAGTAATTTCTTCCTCTCCTGACTCTATGCATCCTGATGTATATGGCTTCTATGAAGGTGGTATCTTTTCCATCCACTTTGAAGAATGAGGTGGATAAGCATGGTTCATGTCATATTGTAAATTTTCTACACATTTTGATTAGGAAACTTGTTTTGTTTTCAGCTACTTCTACTGAAATCCATCTTTATTGAAAGTAAGTAATTTACCACATCCAAAGTAGGCAACACAGCTACAAATAGCTGTAAGAAACAAAAGTGAGAAACTAAAGGAAAAAGTATTTAGCCTACCTACATCAAGATCAAACCTGAAAGCTTTCTTTCCCTTTCATCCAGTTGTGTTAAGGAAGGTTTAGGTTGGATATTAGAAAAAAGTTCTTCACCCAGAGGGTGGTTGGGCACTGGAATAGCCTCCCCAGGGAAGTGGTCACAGCACCAAGCCTGACAGAGCTCTAGAAGTGTTTGGATGATAGTCTCAGGTACATGGTGTGACTCTTGGAGATGGTCCTATTCAGGGCTAAGGGTTGAACTTGATGATCCTTGTGGGTACCTTCCAACTCAGCATATTCTGTCATTTTACGAAAAAGGTCTATGATTTTGGCCCAATAAACTAGAAGAGACATCTTCACCAGTGCTTATGCAATGATACACAATTAAAAATTCTAATGAAAAAGCTTCACTCTCAAGTGCTTCAAAAATAATTCTTAATCTCTTGTGTCATCAATTTTAGCGATTTCAAGAACACTTCTGTAATTAACTGCCCTATCTGCCTACATTCCTGTGCAAATTTTCAATTTTCAATTCTTGAAAATAATTCTTGAAGAACAAAACAGTGGTAGAGTACCGAAAAAAATCAAACTTAACTTCTGTGTAAATATACAGCAAATAGGAAAGCATTAATTTGAGTGCCAAAGCTCACAGAACAACTGTTAATCATGTCTTAACCAGATTAGCATTAAAACTAAGAGATAAATTAACCAGAAGACATGAAGTAGTAGCATTTCTCCCAACACCAACACAAACAGAACTAGCAAATTTATCTTTGACAAAACAGAAACACCTCTTGTAATTAAAGAAAAAACAACATAATATTTAATGAAAGCAGAACAAAACACTATCACCAGTAGCAGATGGAAGGTACAGAAAGCAGAAAACCAAGATGTGAGAAACCTATAGCTAAAACAAAAATTTATGATAACAAAAAATCCAAATATGTCAACCCCAAACATTTACCTTAAGGAAACTTTGTAGGACCAGAATCACTAGAAGTTAACCTATAAGACATACAAACCAAGAGTATCTACTCATTTTTCAATAGGAAAAATAAGCATTTTAAAAAACAATGAAATATTATTTTCTTGATAAGAAAACCGAGCAGTGACCATGCCAGCAGTACCTTCACTAATAGGTGATAGCTGTTTGCATAAGTAATTTTTAATTATTCCTTCCTGTTTAATTCTTGTTTGTGGTAGCCAAATTGTTGCAGAAATCAAGACAGCTATTGGTCATCTTTATTTTGGAAGGGGTAAACATGTAGTTTCCCAAATAAAGCAGAATTATCCTTCCTGAAAGACTCGAAAATTCTGATACTCGTTCTGAATTTAGAACTTCTTACAGTTTTTGAATTTCCTACAGATTCACAAATTTGAGCTTCATTGATCAATAAGAATATTTAGGATACACCTCTTCATGTATCTCCTAATGCATCTCCTCCTATGTCTCCTACTCCTAGCAATTAAAGCCTTTTCTTAAATGTGGCTAAGCAGAGGCATCATACACTCCCCTGGTTGGCTGAAGTTTTGCCACACAGAGGTGTTTCACAGCTGGCTTGAACCTCTTGTGTCTCACACAGGACAGTTCTGGGCCTCCTCCTGCCAGGAGTACCCCTGGCAGCACCCTGCTACTGAAATCCTGCTGTTTATACCCCATGCACTAGAATTCCAGTAAAGTACCAAAACTTTCACAGTTTCACTGTAATGGAAACATGGAAAAGTTGTACCCAGTGGCTGTAAAGGCAACAAGCACCAGAAGACAGAAAAAGGCATTTTTCTAACACGGGATATCAACTATAGCAGTGGTACTTGAAGGTCATCACAACCTACTAGGAGAACAACATAAAAAGTCATACTGAAAGACTCAAGAGTGAATCAACATGATGTTCATTAGTATTGACATGCAGTCAGCCACTGAATATTGGTTTTGTTTTTAAATATTTTTTTATTTTAAGGCACTAATTTTCATTTTAATATTTTCATAGCTAAGGATTCTCCAATACTAATGAATGAGCTTTAGCAAGCTAACAATTAGCATGTAGACTACACCTCAGAACTCTTGGTATGTTCATTCTTTTCATTGCAAATTATGTGTGATTTGCCATCAATTCATATCCTACTGCTGCTAATTGATTAGCTAGCATTTTAGAAATCCAACAACACCAAAGTAGCTTGGGAGTTGAAATTCAGAAGGGAGATGGAGTTGGAAACAGGCCATCCAATGTTTTTGCCTTGAAAAATAACCAGTATAATTTTCAAGCAAACATTTTTAGAGTTACACTTTTCAATACAGAAACACTGCCATGGGCAGATAATGCCATTCTTGCATCATTGTGTACAATTAAGGCATTGAACAGTGCAACAAATTTTTTGTTATCTTGTTTCTAGAGAGTATGATGTGCTTCTCTTGGACAGTAAAAGACTTACTGTGTACTATACTTGTTTCGTTTCCAGTTTTTGATTCTACAAGCAATCTACCTGCTCAGCTGGGCAGACTATATACAATTTACCAGTGCTAGTGACTTCCCATGTAAAAAATAATCTGTAAATTTAAATTGCCTTTGTCATTATGCAATGGTAAAAAAATGTTCTAAAATCATCTATACATTCATAAGGCAGTTTTCCAGCCAAAGAAAGTGAGATATTTGAAGAAATGCAAATAATTGAATCCAGAAAACACACAGGTTCACTCTTCCACAAAGATTAATTTGATTTTAGATTACAGACTCCTTGAAAAAAAAAACCCAAACCACAAATCAAAATAATTTATCGATTAGCAACAGACTGTGACAGAGGATGAGCCAACGTTAATGCATTACCAGTGATAAGGAAACCCAGGAAATACTTTATGCCATTCACTAAGATAACAAAATAAAATAACTTTTATATCAATTTTTTCTTTGACTGATAGCATTTTGATGGGTGGCATTGATTAATACATTGGTTTTAGCTCTAAGTTTTCATCTGACCACCAAAAATCAACAGGAATTTTATTGTTATTCAACTACTGCCAGGCAAAAACACGGGCAAATATAAATCACAATGTTATCAAAAGCCCACAGCAGTCACAGACTGAATATAAAAAAATTAAAAAGAAGTTCTGTCCAAGAACAGTTTATCAGTTATAAATAAGCAATATGTCACCGAGTCTTGCTACATAAATCAGGAAAGAACTGGCTGAGACAATGTTAGTCTGACTAATACCTTAGTTACCAGTCCGCATCAGAGACCTCACTTCACCCCCAGTGTTTATAACCAAATATTTAGTCCTTCTACTCTGCAAGCCCCTGCCAAGGTCAGACCAGCTCCTCTGGTCATTGACAGTGCCAGAGGCAAAGGAATGAGGGAATTATTACATACATATCATTACTAGCCACTGTATAATCTGTTCGTTGCACACATCATTATCTTTTACATTAAAAAAAAAAAATATATATATATATACTACCAACTGATACACACAAGCACACATTCAGACATAAGATAGACATGGGTAACGCTTGGCTACTAGTGTATCATCAAGTATTTTGCATACAGTTTCAAATTACAGTGAATTAACAGTACAATTTTTATCAGCAGATAAAAATTCTTTCATTGTCAAATATTAGCTCTTTCATCTTTCACTGCATGCATGAAATTCATGCATGAAATACTTATTGAGGGCACAAGCAAGACTTACAGTCATAGCAAGAGTATGTTAATTCCATCAGACAGTATTAATCTTTTATAAATGTGCATTTAAAAAAGTGCCCTAATCATTTGCACAATACTTTCTTTTCCAGATACTTGTTTACTCAAATTTAAATTACAGTTAATGAAACATTTGGATTTAAAGTTCTTTAGTTATATTTGATCAAAGTCTCTGATTTTGAATATAAGTGAACACACTTAAGTTTGTCTCAATTTTTAAGTGACTTAATCAAATTAAGGCCATCGCAATTCTGAAGCAGAAAGGTTAAACAAGGATTTGATCTAATTTAACTACCTCAAATTTGACCATTTAGTGAATTTGAAGAGATGGAACCTAATTTAATTAATCTACTTTAAAAATCAATTTGGATTAGTTTTCCTGAATGACCCTGTGTAGACAAACTCCCATTCTCTTAACATGGATAAAAGTATTACTGTCCTAGCCTGCACATATCAATAGGAGATGATTAGTTTTTAGGTAACAAATTGCTGAATCAGCTAACAAATATCCCAGTTGACAGCAAAATTATTTACCTCTCCAAGTTCAGCCTGGAGAAGAGAAGGCCCCAGGGAGACCTTCCCTGAGCCTTCTAGTACTGAAAGGAGGCCTACAGGAAAGATGGAGAGCAACTTTTAGAAGAGCATGTAGTGATAGGACAAGCTCTAATGGATTCAGACTGAAAGAAGGCAGGTTTATAATAGGTATTAGGAGGAAATTCTTTACTGAGGGTGGTGAGACACTGGAACAGGTTGCCCAGAGAAGCTGTGGATGCCTCATCCTTGGAAGTGTTCAAGACCAAGTTGAATGAGACTTTGAGCAACCTGGTCTAGTGGAAGGTGTCCCTGTCCATGACGGGGAGGTTGGAACAGGGAGGTTGGAACTACGTGATCTTCAAGTAAAGGTCCCTTCCAACCCAAACCATTCTATGAGTCTATGATTCTGGTGACGTACTGATGACTGTTATTGAAATAGCAATGGAGCAACAACAACCAGCTGACATCAGCCAAGAAGACTCCTTGTACGCTGAAATCCAGGTCAGCACCAGCGACAGCTTTCAGGTGAGTCACACAAAGAGCTCAGGTGGGGTAATGGCAAGTGTGATTGTGTCCTGTCATCTTCAGGTGTCCTGGATATTCTAAGATCTGCATCACCTCCTACATGACCTATACTCAACAACAGTAAATGAGATAGCAGGAACGACTGGGGAGAAGGACGTGAAGAAATGTACCCTGTTGTAGCTTGGCATCTGTCTTGTGCTGTACATCGAGTTTTCAGTGAAGGTCAGACTCAGTTTGCATCCACACTTGCTATTGGAGTACAGAGAACTGAGACTTTCTCCTACATTTTTCACAATACCCTATATTGACTGGAACTGTTCTCCATCACCTGTTGCAACCCACCAAATTATTAGTTAAGAGTAGATAAGCCATTTCCGTAAAACATTAGACTTTGGGAGAAATTATTAGAAAACCAGGAAGAACCTGCTGTACAGTGATCTCAAACATTTTCAGTTGCAAATATTCCCAGTTGTTTTAACAGGAGGCAAGCATTGACTAATTTGGTGCCTACGGACCAGTTTGACCAATACCATCACATTTGGCACTCCAATTTTTCCTGCTCTCTTTGGGGATCCAAACACAAGTTAAAGAAAATGTAAATGAATATAAACATCACCCAAATTTCTTTCCTCCTCTTTAAATTCAGCAGATATAAATATATAACAAATAAGTAAATATTTAACAACTAATAAGCACTAGGCCGTTATGACGAGTCCTTGTTTACATTTTGCCTTTTGGCCTTTATGCCTTGCAACATCTTTACTCTCTGCCATGCTTTGCCTGTTGCATACCAGGAGGGGAAGGCATTTTTCTACTCTGTTACTATTAATTGAAACATATATCATAGATTTAATGCCAATAGCAATGGCAGGGACAACAAAGCCACAGAGAAGCATCAACATCAAATGCTGCTGGAAGAGAGTTGAAAAGATTGAAGGGAAAGGGCTATAGTCTCCTTCATACCTACTCCCATTGGGTACAGCCTGAAAAAAACAAGGCTGTATTTAAGTTAGATGCAGCTTTTTTGTGACATCCTAACAGTAAAAACAATTTTTATCTGCATTCACTTATATACTAACACTCCTAATCAAATATATACCTCATAATTATTTGACTCCCTGCCTTTCAGTTTTTATTGTTTCCCCATACATTTTGAGTACATTACTCAAATAATAGAAACAACAGGAAAAGTGATTTTCCTCATAAAGGAGAAAATACATTACTTAGTGAATCAGATCACATTTGTCTTTCTGAAATTTATATTCAGACAGTTTTCTGAGAGTAATTCAGTTTCAAGAAAATTATGCCAAAACTAACATGTTTTAATGTATCCTCAAAAGATCCAGAGTTTAACTGGAGGTCCATACTGTGGTATAACCACCTATAGCCTTAGCAATGCAGTATTTTACAATATTCACGTGACTGGACACAAAGCAGGGGTTTAAAACGTGATTTGGAAGTGTGACATGAATATGAGTGTTTTTTCCTTGCATTTAATACCTGTGCCATTTTAGGAGCTCACACCATCTCTTGACAATGAGTATTTGCATATACGTGAAGACGTACTTCTGAACAAATTATATTGGGTAGAGGACCATATAAGTTGACTGAGGAAAGAAAATATCTGAGTAACAGTCAAAGAGTTAGTCCCCATACCATCAGTTTAAGCTCCAGTAATAACAGTCAGCAGCTCTCTACAACCTTCTCATACATCAGAAAATCACCACCCTTTGTGATTGTTACTTTCTTAAAACAACTGTATAACTTTTTTCACAGCAGGTATCTGACTGTCTGCATGTACTCTCATATAAACTACACCTAAAAAGAGCTGTTTGATCTAAACACAAACATAATTGTGAACCACAAACTCTTTTATTGTTGCTACTGAAACAAAAATATACATGGAAGGAATAAGGATGGCCAAATGTCTATTTCATTAACTGGATTCTTTCAGATCTCTTCAGAGTATCGTAATGGCAGTCATCAATTCTGGCATTCAAGGACAGCAAATGATTCATAGCTGACTACACTAAACTAATTAAAAGCATCTTGCATAGTGCAAGACGAAAATATTGTCATCTGCTCAAAGTAGGGCATAAGTGAAAATCATGCTGCAGAAATATTTACAAGCGAGTTTCTTACCTGTCAGAACTGAATACATATCAAGCAGAAGTCAATGTTCCCAGTGCTCACATGGATGACAGATTTGTTATTCAGAATAATCAGATCAAAGGAAAAACATGATTAAATTAAATCAAGTTTTATATTCAGTAATACTATCTACACTCCCACATAGTACTTTTTCTTAGTAAATAAAAAAACCACTTGATTATAATTACAAAAAGCTAACAATTAACCTATTTCAGGGCATAATTTACCAGGTGTTTTTACAATTTTCTATCCTAAAAAGATATGCTGACTTTTAATGAGACTATTGAAAATAAAGGTAGACTTTTACCATCACTTTATGGAATCATGACAGGAAAGGTACTGAAGAAGCTGATGGTAGAGTATTTTTCATTCTATACACTTAAAGTCTAATTTAAGGATTCTCTTTTCTTTGACACAGCAAGTTGTCACCATCTCTCTTTTGAAAGTTGCAATCCTCCCCAGGTACTGCTTGATGCAATCACCAGGAGTCACGGCCAAAGGCAACAGCCAGAGTTTATATACTGTGTGTTCTGGCGAAACAAGAAGGCACACAGGCAATATGAACAGTAAACTTCTTTTCTTAGAAGCAGTGTATGACCAATTAAGATAGTGTAGTGGGTTTCTGTGGCTAGGCTTTGGTAGCAGGGGGTAAAATAGGGGGCTTTTTTTAGAAGCTGCTAGAAGCTTCCCCTGTCTGATGGAGCCAATGCCAACTGGCTCCAGGACAAGCTTCCTGCTCCTGGCCAGCTGTTAACACCTCTGTGATAACATATTTAGGAACGGAAAGTTATTTCACAGCTGAAAATTCCAGCCAGGGAAGAGCAGAGTGAGAACATGTGGACAACATAGACACCAAGGTCAGTGCAGAAGGAGGGGCAGGAGGTTCTCCAGGTGCCAGAGCTGAGGCCCCTGCAGCCCGTGGTGCAGCCCATGGTGGAGCAGCTGTGCCCCTGCAGCCCATGGAGGACCACTGGGGTGCAGAGACCCACCTGTAGCCTGTGGTGGAGCCCATGCCAGAGCGGGTGGATGCCCAAAGGTGACCCTGTGGGAGGGCCAAGATGGAGCAGGGTCCTGACAGGGACCTGCAGCCCATGGAGAGAGAAGCCCACACTGGAGCAGGCTTTTCCCAGGTAGAACTTGTGGCCCTGTGGGGGACCCACTGGTACAGATCATTCATGAAGGACTGCACCCCATGGAGAAGTGACCCACGGGACAGCAGTTTGTGAAGAACTGTTGCCCGTGGGATAGACTCATGCTGGAGAAGTTCGTGAAGGACTGTCTCTCGTGGGAGGGACCCCACGGGAGCAGGGGAAGGACTCCTTTCCCTGAGCAGTGGCAAAAAAAACTGACCATAATCCCCACTCCCTGTCTCCCTGCACCACTGGGGGGAAGGAGGTGGAACTTGGAAGGAAGGAGGGGTGGGGGGAAGGTGTTTTTAAGATTATTTTACTTCTCACGTTTTTGCTCTGATCCTGTCAGTAATAATTTAAGTAATATCCCCACTTTGAGCCTGTTTTGCCCATGATGGTGACCAGTAAGTGACCTCTCCCAGCTTTAGAGAGTACCTGACATCTGGGCAGGGTCAACCCACTACAGATAGAAAAAGGTGCGTGCAATGCTACAGCAGTACCTTCTGTGCTGTCTAAATTCCTTGGAAATGCTTATGAGACAGAGCAACACTTGTTCCTGATCTGGTATAGTCTTAAAAGTGCACGTAGGAGGCTGGGTAAGAACACTGTTATTGGGAGAGACTACCTAGTAGGTGGGGAAAAGAGTCGCCGCCCCTCAAAGCACCAGATTTCCTAAACTGATTGAGATTTGTGCAACATATTATCATTCTTTTTGCTACAGAACCTGCCTGGGGTTTCCAGCTCACATTGAAAACAGATTTTCCCAAACACCTTTTAAAAAATCAGAACTAAGAATGTAAAATTCCACAGCAAAATATCTAGTTTGTTGTTCCCTTTTCCCAACAACCGTGGGCAATGCAGAACACAATTTCTGTCCACTTAGAACAACATATTTACCAAGCACTTGGTCATATTTGACAAATAAACAAAATCTAATAATGTATCCAGTTATCATGCCATAACGCATGTTACCATGGAATAAACAATTGGTACTTCTTGTCATCTATCTCTAAAATAAAAGCTATAGCAGGCAATATGTAAAATCTAAAAGTAGGCAATGAAAAAACACACACGTATTTAAGGTGCCTTATAAGGTACAGGAACAAAAGATAGGAAGGACCGAAGTAAGCAAAGTACATAGAGTACATAATAAACCAGTGCAGAGATAATACATTTACTGATTTCTGTTTATAATCTAGAAGAGCAAAGGAATAAAGAATGAAACTGAAAGGCACAAGTTCTATATTTAAAATTAATAAAGATCTAATTTTAACATGTTTTTATTTCCATAAATTAATAAAGATTTTTTTTTATTTCTAACCCATGCATAATTAACTATGGAAGTTGTTCCATGTATAGACATACAGAAAAGATATTGACATATGTCCATCCATTACTCAAGAAATGAGATTACATACTCACATAAGATGATGGGAATACACAATTACAACAGATAAGATAAAAAACCATAAACTCCTGCAGTGCTTCACAAAATAATCCATGACAGATGCTCACTGTGGAGCACCACCAGATGTGCGATATTGGAAAGATGATGTTACTGGTTTGTTCTAACACAGCTGTTCCTGATTTTCTGGAAAAATCTGACCTGTTCAGGGAGCATTCCAAAGCTGAAAAAGATTTTTAAATTAACAAAGGATAGGGTAATACTATGTTGAAGCACCCAAATACAACACTTTTTTAGGCAACAGGAAGAAGATCTACATAGAAGAAATTCTTTAGTTATCACAATAATCAACTTCAGAGTTATAGGAAAAAGGACAATTGCTCATATGAATTCTAGGAATGTTTGAGGATAAGATGAGAAAGGCTTTTAAGCCAGCTATTTACAATTGAAAATCTGTTAATTAATAGAAAGCCTGAAGGGATAACAAAGACTGATGGCAGCCCACTAAAAGTCTGAAAGGCAGCACTTCCCTCTCAAGGAAGACTTTTTAGAGATGTCATTAGCAGAGGACAACTGCCCAAAATTCACCACCATCACCATTACCTCCCCCGTTTTCTCCAATGCCTCTATCAATCAGGCTAGTATTATTACCCCAGAAATCCTGCCTGGTTCCAGCCCAACTAGATGGCAGAGCACAGAGGTAAAGGACCCAGAAGACAATGGGAGGCTGTTGTGCGAGGAAGTGGCCAAGTCAGCCTTTAAAAATCGCCTTCAGTCATGGATCCCTGACACGCAAGGCAGCTTATTTACAGAAGGCACATGCCATGAGTTGAGGGGGAAAATGTGATGGTAGTGAGACAGGATTTCGGTTTCGTTATTTTCCCTCCAGAAGTTCACTGAAAAGGAGATGCAGCTGGTGCTCCTACCCAAAGCCCCCACAGGTCAGTGAAGATGTTCTTTCCCTGCAGCACTGGCCGACTCTGCCATTTGGTCAGAAAACACCAACCAGCACTCACTGGGATCCTGCAGGTCACCCAAAGGAGCCTGGGGACAGAAATGACATGGACACCATGGTTGCATGAAATTGCAACCTTTAACAGCAGTTGTTCTTCCGGCACAGAAAGACAGCCCTGGAAGAAGAGAAACCTTCCATCTGTCTGCACATGTGTGTGAGAGTTAAAACATACTATAGCAAACACTTCAGCTGTCACTCAGCTAT
This sequence comes from Neopelma chrysocephalum, assembly GCF_003984885.1. Lineage (NCBI taxonomy): Eukaryota > Metazoa > Chordata > Aves > Passeriformes > Pipridae > Neopelma > Neopelma chrysocephalum. The sequence goes on along the minus strand of NW_020897694.1, from coordinate 25,177,592 downwards.
ACAGCCCTCCATCCTCTTCTCTGCAAATTCACATAGAGGTTGCATATCTATCAGGGGTGGCCAGTATGTCATTTAACAGGTGAGAGGTGCAGCTTCTCAGGCAAGCCAGTATAGGGAAATCTCATGTTTTATTTGGGAACCCAACATATATTACCTTCTAGTGCTGAATTACAGCATGGACGGCAAACTGCCCCTATTTCACTACTACCCTATAATACCCTCTACACAAGACCCAGCCTACATTTTCAGCGGTAGTGAAATTATCTGTTTGTAGCTTTGTCACACTTATGCCACAGCTCTCCAGCTCTGCAACACTTAGAGAAAGGCAAGGGCCACTATGCTACCAATCACTCACATTTACATTTGTTCCCCCCTTTGCTTTAATGCACAACTTAATATTGCCTTTCTCCTTTTTCAACTCATTTTCTGGTGTGTGGCAACCAACCCCAGATTGTGCTGCCCTTTGAATCAGCCCTCCTCTTGACTTAGCATTGGCCATCGAAGATGCAGCAGACATGAAAGGTCACATCATCAGAATTCTTATCTTTAATCAGACACCCATTTCCCCTCTGCTTTAATCACTTTCCATCTCATTTTAGATCTCAGTAGACTTTTTTCCCCCTCCTTCATTCTTGTTTTCCTTCCTTCTGTTCGCTTATGTGACAAAAAGCTCCTCTGCACACACACAGCTAATACTATTTATTTCTGTACCTGTGTTATTTAGGTCTGCACAGTTTTCTGAGAATAAAATCCATGGAAAATAAAATAAACAAAATAAAAATCGAATATATTCTCAACCTCTTATATTACATTATTGAGGACAAGGAAAGGAAATTTAGACTAATTTCTGGTAATGAACAGAAAAGAAGCAGGAGATGAAAAGGCTCTGGCCAATAATCCTTGATGGGCTAGTGCACTGTAAAGATTTGTTCAGGTGCCTTTTACAACTGAGTGAACCTAACTGCTCTGCTCTTTTGAACTCTAGCCTCACACACACAGCAAAAGAAATGAAGAAGCAGTCTTACTGAGTCAAACCAAAGGGTCTTTTAGCTCAGGATCTTCAGCAAAAGGACAAAGTGACCACACAGAGACACGTTCTGGGGATACACTCCCAGCCGTATGCAGGCCAGCACTGTCCTGAATCACAGGCATACTGCCTGTGTGCTTAGACAGAGATTTTTCTGTGTTTTGTGACACATTTTTATTCCATTTCACTCCATTTCACTTTGTTTTCTGAACCCATGTAAACGTCTGTTACATGTAATATCCTCAATCACACAACACATGAAGCATCTCCCTTTGTTCTGAACCTGCCATCTGTTAGCTTCGTTTGTTGCCTCTGAGATCTGGTGGGAGACAAACATCCTGAATGAGAACCACTCGCTGTTCACCTTTTCTGTTTGTGCTTATTATTTCCACTGCTCAATCCTCTCATTCCAAGGTTAATAAGTCCTGGTTTATTTAATCATTTACCTGTGCAGAATTGCTTTCATACCTTTTTTCTTTATTACTCTGCATTGTACTTTCTGCAGTTCTATTCATTCCTTTTCAAGACAGAGGCAGGGACAGAACCATACAAGTTATAGGTTTGTGCAGCACTGCCTGCTTTGTTTTATATTCTCCACATAATCATCCTCAATATTCTGTTTCTTGGACTACCGTTGAGCACAGAGGTAATGCTTTTATGGAATTACATGTTATAATTCCAAGATCTTTTTCTTGAATGGAAATAGAATGTTCAAGAGCTCACTGCCACACATATAAAGATAAGATAATTCTTCCTCTTCAGTGCACTCCTTAATATTTCATCTGCCATCTATCACCCAGTCACTCAATGCTTTTAATCATATATTTCAAATTAGCATTAAGTTGAATAAACACCCTTCTTACATGTTAGTGTCACTTAGTGAGTTTGCATATATTAAGCAGAAAATAAGCTTTCAAAACAAATAATAAATACCTATTTGTTCAAGTAGCATTATTCCACCCTCCAGTATAAGTTTACTCAGCTGATTTATTGCCCACACACTGCTATTACACACTGCTCTAATACCTCGGTGTGTTCCATTCTGCCTGGGTGCAACCCAGGTATTTTCCTTTCTTTCCTCTTGGTAAATTTCTTCAGAAAAAGAAAAAAACAACACTAACAGCATACTATCTTTACATTATCCAACAAAGCTAAGAAGCATACACAGGGAAGATTTCAAGTATTCACAGTGCTTTGTTTTCCTTATAATCAGTTTAGGCCAACTCTCTGCCTGCAATACTTGTCAGCAGCTGGTACACCAGAAGATACAGTAAAGAAGCCGCATGTAAAGGTAACAAAAAAATACATTCATGAGAAGATAGGTAAGGTGAGTTAACAGGTAGCTTTTCCTTCTATGATCCTCTAAAAAGACATATCCACCCTTCTAAAGAAATAAAAAGGTATCTAAAACATCTGTGACTAAACACAATTTTTACTAGGTTGATCATGAAAGTTAAACCTTTTTTATAATTTCTTTTCCCCTTCTTTTCCCTGCCCCAAAGGCTGGGGGATTGAGGGCTTTATTGACTTGTTTGCTAATTTCCTTCTCCACACCTGGGAAATTCTGGGAATGTTGCAAGTTTTAAAATAATACGACCATGCTTAAGATGTTAGTATCACAAGACCAAGCTACCAGCCAAGTGGCACACAAACTGTCAGGCTGGGCTGTGTGCCAGGAGCAGCTGGGCACCTGGCAGCACACACTTTTTTTGGGCAACTCTTAGGACTGCCCAAATAAGCATCTCAAATGCTGCCTCGCTGCTTCTGAGCTTACTATGTGAACAACACTATACCCAGGCTAATGAACTGGGACTGCAGCAATGTGCATATCCCTCAGTTCACTCACTTCCTTGCATAGAGATGTGGCCCTCTTCAGTTGGAGAGGGTTGAACAGAGAGCCCATTCTTTCCTGGGCTGGTATATGACCCTCTGCCCCTTTGCCCAGGGCCAGCAAGCAAAGGCCATGAACTCCAGAAAACAGAGTTTTTGGGAGAAAGTAGAGCAGCTTCTGCCACTACAGAAGTTTTCCACAGAACAGGTGGGAAAAACCTTAAGTGTAAATCAAAAGCCCAGCTACCAAGGGGCAGTTAGACCTGCAGGGGTGCTGGAGCAAATAGCAAAGTGAAAGCAGAGAACCACAGAACAGGAAGAAAACTTAGTCCTGAGCAGGTTAAGAAAGATCATTTGCAGTCAGTGAAAAATTAACTCAGGAAGCAGAGCACTGATGTACATGCAGGATTGATTTATCCGTCCAAGCAGCAAAGTCCCAACAAAATGAATCCACACTTGCTGTTCCTGGATGCGGAAACTGGCACTTCATGATTGCAGTGGAGCATTCAAGATCTCAAGCCTGCAAGCCCATTCCCACAGAGAGAGACACACCTACTCCTCCAAGAGAGGTTTCACGAATGTGCAAAGTCACAGGTTGAGTCTGCCCAGGCATCAGACACAGAAACTGAACCTTTGCCATTCCCATACTCACCACTGCAGCACAAAGACACGTGACAGGCAGAGGTGTCTAGAAATAAGCACTCCACAGGCAGTACCTGGCTGGTACCTGACCAGCTCTTTGGCTGGATGTGCACACCTTCTGAAAATATCAGTGGATTTTTTAAAAAAAAATTGTACATTCATGCATCACATTTTAATTGCTGGACAAAAGCCAAACTGCCCTGCTGCTAGCAGGTTGTGTCAAAATGGAAATTTATTTTACAAATTATAGAAGTATTAAGTCATGCAGTATGTGTGCTGTCCAAAACATTAAAGGGTCAGAAAACTTTGGGGTACAAACATATGTACCTTTAAATTCAGCTTAAGATGCAGACTGCCAAACTTAAGGAATGAATTTACATCTCTCTTACCTGCTTTCTGCACTTAATTCCCGAATCCATGTGCTAGGTGACACCCCAGGACATGCAGCAGGTCTAGCTTGATGCATGTGGTCCAGATTCTGTGGTAAGGAAAAGGAAGTGAGCCCCCAGAGAGGAGCTGTGGGCAGGTACAATCTGTGAGGGTCTCTGACTGTAACCAGAATGTCTGAATATATAATGAATGTAATATATGTCATAATACATATAATATGATATATAACGAAATGCCTGTACTCCCAACACAGGCAATGGTAGTAAGTAGATCCAGCTGAACTAAGACACCTGAAACTCAGGTGAAAACTAGATGTCTGATGCTAATATGTGTTTGTCACTAACAGAATTATTATTTTTAAGTGGAGATTACAATGTTTATCCTATTTTTATGTCAATTTGTGTTCCTATGACAAGAATAGATATGAAAAGACAAGTCAGCATCACCTTCTAACCAGTTTACCTTTCTTCACACAGCACAGTACCTAAGCATTAACTATTGATTTGCTGTCCAGAGATGCTCAGATAAATAATCTTTTTTAGTCACAAACACTTAAACCCAACTAATTCTGAGGCACATCTGAACCAAAGCTGTTAATCTCAATGGATGCTGAATTTGTTTAGCCTCTCTGCCTGCAGTGGTAGATGGGAAGTGTAGACAAGCAGAGTACAATAGGTTTGCAGAACCATGGCAATTTCTCTATGTGCTGCCCAGATGTTTCCAACTGCAACAGATAAAATATACCATAACATCATAAAAAATATAAGCGTTCTTTTCCTGATCTGAAAACACTAGTCACGGCAAACAGAACCCTCATGGATATTCAATGACTATACTCACAGAGACAATGTTAGGTATATGCAAATAAAACAGAGATCAGTCTTCTAGATGTGTGGATCAGATTCTGCTGTGGACTACCTTTAAGAAATTTTCCATATTCTTTTTATGCTTGGAGTTCCTGGTTCTCACAAAACCAAGATTAGGGCAGCAACACATGTATGCTCTTACTTCAGAAAGAAAGTCACTTGTGTTTCACTTCAGAGGAAGCTTAGTTACAAAAATTTCAGTATGGCCCTCAATGCCCTTAAATCCAGCTACCACATCTTTTACAGATTTGTGTAACTTCTTGCTTGCGATAGGCAAGTAACTATTGTTTAAACAGAAAAAAAAGGAAAAAGAAAAAAAGCATTCCACCTAAAAGTGAGATATCCACAGATAAAATGGGAAGTAAATACCACGAAGATCTAGGAAAAATATTTTTCCCTAATACAAGGTTCAACTGCTTCAAAGTAAACTGGTAAAAGTATTAAAGTGCACCTTGATTTTAGTATAGTTGTTCCTTAACAGGTTGTGTAAATCAAAAACAATGAAAAATTTTCACCCACTGCTATTATTAGGTAACACTTATAAAATAAAATGAAAAAAGGTAAGAAAATTAACTACCTGCATGTGAATAGGAAAAATAGCTATTAATGGGACAGTGACAGAGAAATATTAGTAAGTCAAAACTCTCTACCTAGACCAATTTATTTCTTCTAAGAGCTTCATTCTCAAAAAAACCAAAAAAACAAACCAAAACCAAAACAAAACCTAATGTATAAGGTTAAAAGGCTGGCAATATTTTGCAAGTTGGTTCCCAGAGAGGAAATCTGGAGACTGGAGTTTAAATTGGGCTGAGTCATGACTAGCAGGGCAAGAGGACAGCCTGAAGAGCTTCTTGCTGTTCTGCACTTCTTCTCAAGACTGAAATTCCCTTCTCTGCTTTTCCTCTGGTTAATAAATATGTAAATACAATCTGGTGGCAGCAGTATAGAGTGTGGGAATTAAGTAAGACTCATGGTGCAAGCTGGAGGAGTAGCCAGGATACGCTAATGGCCTTTGCTCTCAATGGGTATGGTCTACTGCAGAACACTTTCTGATAGAAACCTACTAAAACAGTATGTGCAGCCACAGCTTCACTTCTAATGTCCCAGCATTGATCAAAAAGAAGTGTTCAACTAAGCCAATGGTGGAGAAAAACTAATTTCATGGTAAAATAATTCTAAAATATATTTAAGGTACATTGGCAAGGCTACTTTGAAGGCAATCTGCACTACAAAACAAGTGAGGGAATTGAAGACTATATTCTTATGTTCTCCAGCTGCTAAAAAAACCCAGTTATTCTTTATCAATTTCTGACTACAGTATTTTATGTAAACAATTTTCTGAGAAGAATACTTCTATCTTTCTTCGCTGTATTGGTTTGAAGGCACTGCTGCTTTTCCATCATCTAAAATTTCTGTTTTCCTCTTAGAGGACACAGAAAAATTGGATGGGGAAAAAAACTGAAAATAACATTTTAACTAAAAAAGCAACTGTCTAAATGTGAATCCCTTACATCTGCCTACAAGAAGTTACTTAGAACAAATGTAAAATTGTGATTTTGCTTTTACATATGACAATACCAGGAGTCACTGCAGAAAACTTGTCAAAACAACTAAATTTTGCACATTTGGAGAGCGAGAAACAGAGGACAGTTCTGCACTCTGTGTTGCAGCAAAAATGTTTCCAGGAATCACAGCTTAATGTTAATGCCAATGGAATACCCAGGTTTTCAAACTTGTGTTTCTCCAAGCGTGGAATACTCAGTGTTTGAAGAATACTTGGGATCCTGAAAAGAGGACATTAACTTTTGACTAGAACACAAAGTATCTGAAAACATCACTCAAGATCCTAGATTGTTACTGTATGCACTCCCAGGTTACAAAAAAACCCAAAACAATCTATCAAGGATCAAATTGCTAGTACATGTATATTTTAAACAGAAGTATAATATATTTTTTTTCCAAAAGGCAGAATTATAATGGGAAAAAAGTGCTAAGCCCAACAGAAATGTAGACACATTTCACAAAGAGCTTAATTAAGGCATAACAGTGCCATTCAAAATCAAAATTTCTGGTGAATGCTCATTTATGTTTGCAATGCCAAACTTCATTACAAAAATTATATATAAAGACCATTTTATATACAGTATTTTTCTCTCATTCATGCATCTTGTAACTGGAGAAGCAAGTCCTTTGGCCAGAGAAAGGGAATTTAAATTCAAATTATTTCAGTTCTATCACTTGACTATAGCAGTGAGGTTTTATTATTGTTAAATGTTATGCTACTAGATGTAGCATGACTCACATGTAAAGCTGTATTTGCAGACCAGAGCCAAAAAAGAGTATTAATTTAATTTTCATAGTTAAAAAAAAAAAGCTAAAATGGATCACACATGGAAATAAATTGGTTCATTTTCATGTCATGCATATTGTAAAATTAAATGGTAACAAATGGCAAAATATGACACCACACAATTATTATTTCTTTGACAATTGTTACTGGCATGCAAGACATATTTCATTTTATGATTTCAAAATTATTTACCAACTCTATGGTCAGTTGCTCTACAAATGCTTTATTTGGTTAGGTAAAAAGATGTAGAAGAAGACCATGACTGAAGAAGTATTTTTCTTCACCTTCTTTTTAAAATCAATTTTATTCTACCATTCCCTTTTGTAGACACACACCTATAACAACAACTTAGCCGGCTGCTGTCTGTATACACTTCCTCATCCCATCAGATGCTGGAAATAGTTATGAAGGAAGTCCCATAAATGCCAGCATGTGCCACGTCTTGACACGCATGATGTGATCTGCACTGCAGCCATGTCAACCTTCATTTGATTCTTGACACTGATCCACATCACCTGGAGCTCCACTGGTCACTACAGCAAAACCGCTGAGATTAAGCAATACTTATGCTCCACAGCTTGCAATATTCCCCACCTAGCTACAGACCCTTTTCTGCCATGTTTTTCAGAAGAAAATTTCAAGATTATGGTTATTTTTATGCTTATAGTTAGGATTATTATTAGCTCCTTGGTTTTCTCACCTCAAAGGAATTTCCCAGGTGATAACAGCCTTGCTCAAGCACTGTCTTAAGTCACAGACTGTGCTGCCATCTTATCTACTTCTGCCTATATTCTGTATTCATTTCACCAGCTCCCATTCTAGTCCCTGTTTGTTTTGCTAACGGACTTGCTGCCACAGCATATGTAAAAGTAATACTAATATGATCAGAGAAAATCAAGTTCCCAAAACTTAATCTCAAAATGTTTTGCTTTCTATATTGGTTACTATAGCAAGTCAAAAAGTTCACAGCCGAGAAAATGCCCAGAGCCAACACAGAAATGCAAAAGACAAAATTGGACACTGTAGATAGGACATCAGGCATACCTGTGTGGGAATCTTAATCCACTCATAGTTGAGGTGTTTGTTTAAAAAGAAACAAACTATGCTGCATTATTTTTTATCCTGAATTTTAATGATTCATTTCCGATTATGAGAAAATATATCACATGGATGACCTTTTATAATTAGACTGATAGACTCGCTATACAAAGCACTTGAGTCTATCCATTGTGGAGCATTACTTTTGGACCACATGACTGACCTGAACTGTGGCTCTAGGCAAAGTAATTAATCTCACTTTATCCCAGTTTGTCTCCAAGAAATTATACTGTTACTCGTTTATCGCAAAGACTGTGTGAGCAGCATTGGTAAATATTCTGAAGGTGAAATATTCCATCAAAGGTCTTCCAAACGCAAACCCAGAGTCAGTCCACAGTGGTTGTCTTCAGTTCTCCCTGGTATACATGTGGGATGACATAAACCACTCGGTAAAAACAAACATGTTTCAAAACAAATGTTTACAAAGAGAGAATCATTATACGCAGCAAAAGACAGATGGCTAAAACTTGCCAAAATTAACATTGTAAAAAACTATACTCTAAAAAAAAAATAACTGGGGTAAATTCCAGAGACTTAGACAGCCTTGTACATATTTAACCAAAACTTGTTTTCTGTTCTGCCTCAGAAGTACATAATGATGATAGTATTTCCACAGCTAAATTAACATGGCCAACATTCTGCAATGTAAATAGGTTCCTATTGATTAATTAAGCATGGGGTGAACTTAAGATGGTTTATCTGACCATCAGTGAATGTTTTGCTGGCTGGGATTGTCCTGAAAGAGGAACGGGAGTGCTTGGAATCGATACTGTCCAAAACAATTTTTTCTCACTGTTATCATGGACAACTCTGTAATTAAGAAGCAATTTCCTTAAACTGTCCACCACAGTACACAGGAATGAGTGTCTAAGACAGCTTCTCAGAGATACAGTTTGCTCCTTGGGTTCAAATAATGTTATCACCCAAGCAGACTCTCAACTGTATATAAAAGGCTTCACTCCAACTAAATTTTATTTACTGGTTCAAAGAAAAATGGCTTTCATATTTACATGACATCATCATGAAGAACTCAGGGCATAAACAGACGTCATCTTGAAGAACTCAGGGAATATAAGATAAATTACATATAGCCAAACTAGTTGGGTTGTTACTTTCATAATAACCTTGATCTCTAGGAAAACCTAGCTATGTTGCAGAACTATAGGAAATTTACTCTAAGCCACAGAGATAACATTGGTTATAGATTTGCCCAATAACCTCAAGGATGTTTTGAACTGAGAGATCCTATCTCAACAGACCCCAAAAGCATATTCTCTCATTTTATTATATGAATAGCTGTGATGCATCCTCACAAGGTACCCACTTTCATCCGTGGTCCCATCATAGACCTTCCTCCCAAGATCCAAAGTTTGCAGAGCATCGAGTGTATGTCGTTACTGCACCTCCTCACTCTCTCTGCATTTATATCGAGGAGGGAATTCCCAGAATTCATAAGAATTCAAAAACAAAAAAACTCCTGAAATTCAAATTACAATAAGATGCTGAAATAGTTAATAGCCAAAAGAAGAATCAAAAAGTTTACCTTGAATTTCTAAAAGAAAATTTATAACTTGAAACGCCTTAACACAGGCTTTTCTCTTTTTTCTTCTTTTTCTTTTTTTTTCCTCTTTTTTTTTAATCTATTTAACCCATATGAAACATGAACTGTTTTATAACTCGCCTCCAAATTTATCAGAATTTGGAGTTACAAGTCATTTTATTAGAAATAAACATTACGGTAGAACACAAGCTAAATAATAAAGTAAATAATGCTAAATAAGAAGGTAAAATGCTAAGACAGGTGGTAGTTCTAATAAAGAGCTCATGGGACAAAGTCATTTGATTCACACATTTGTCATACAGTTATTTTCAAACACTGTACATCAAAGATTATTGATTATTTAGTAACTGTCATAATTGAATTGTTTAGTTTCAAACACAGTAACTAGCAAACAACTTGCAAATGATTTCAGCTTGTGTGCTCCTTGCTGAGAAGTTGTTTTCATATTATTAGATAAATTTTTAAAAAATATATTTTAGAGGATAAATTTACCTATAAACCCAATGCATTCTGTTGTGTATCTCAGAACCTGGAAGGGTACATAGACAGGACTTATTGGAATGAGTAATAGAGCACAGCACCTTGGAAAAAATGAAGCACTGTAATTTTGCCTTTTTATTCACAATACTTCAAAGCCCCACAGACCTGCTGCTTCTCACCAAGCATTTGAATAATGTGTGGTTCCTGAAGTCCTGCAGCTCCTTCAAGGAACATCATCAACTTTATAAAAAGGAACAGCATTTTCGGTAAAAAGCAATTGCTCAAGTTAGACGGTGCTTTAAAAGTTATTTCAGCTGTAAGACAGAAAGGGTAACCTGTGGAAATGTTTTTTAAGAAAGGAGATTGAACATCATGAAATTGCATAAGACCTGTGTGATTTAGATGTTTACCATTTATCAGGCAAGATAAACAACGCAAAGGAAACATTAGAGATCAGAAGACAAAGTTCCTCCAAGTTCAGAAAGCATTTTATGTGACTACTGTTCCAAATCAACATTCAGTAAGCTTCAGGGCAGGTCCCTAGCAAAGTAATAGCAAAGAAAACAGTGATTAGAAACAAATAAACCTATACCAGTATTTATGGTTAATACCAAGCCTAATGATCATTTAATACTATGATTTCGCTAGGAATTACTCTAAGTTCAGTAAAGTAATGCAATAGTTCTTCTTACTCAATGTGGGGAACAGAGCAATACACACTTTTTTAGACCAAGAGTGTACATTGCTATAATATCAAACTCATAGATTTTCAGGAAAAATATTTTGGAAACTTGGTTCTTTTCTTGTTTTAGTACTTGCCTTATAAGTAAATACAGGGTCAGAAACTTGGGGTAAGATTAGAGCGAGCCTACTTGGAGGTGACAATGTGCACGGTAATGCAGATGCAGAGAGATGTAACTTCCTCTGGCCCTGCACACCACAGATGGTTTAACCAACAGCATTGTATCACCAACACATATATACGCACATGCCATAGAAACCCCTAAGATACTCACAGGCATAGGGGGAGAAAGTAGGGTGCCCTCTGCTCCTAAGGCAGAAAAGTATGCCATTGGGGTAAGTCAATGGCTACCTTATCAAGGAAGGGTATGAATGACTTGGACCAGGAAATGTAAATGTGCTCCCTCTCACTTTACAAATCCTAAAAATTATAGTTCTGAGCACGACTACTGTGTTGAGACACTTATGGCAGTGTCTGTGCTTCTCAAGAAGCCATGGTGAATGTATTATGTACGTCATTCATTCTGTCACATGTGCAGGGTGATCTGTACACACTTCAAAGAGAGTGGGATACTCTGTTCAGAGAGTAGGATACTCAAAAAATATTCAGAATTTGTATATATGTACATATATGTACATATGTATGTATGTGTCTGTATGATGTACAGACATCTCTGCTAAGACTGCTTTCACTGCTAGAAATGTGCATAACCAGACTTTCAGGCACCATGGGAATTTAATTGGAACTACATTAGCTAAAAGTGCTTATGGATTTGGTGCTTGATGGAAATTTGGCAAAGATTAGGATGACATAACTAGACTCTTAACAATGAAATTCCTGACAGGCCCACATCACATCTATCAGCTTTGCTTGGATTGAGCTCTTAGCTGTTTAAAGAGAAGAAGAGAATCAACTTAAAATCAGGTTATGATTAAATTCCAATGGCTTTATGGAGAGAAGGCAACTTTTATTGCAAGCTTAGCAGGATAACTAGGAATGAAAAGGAACCCTTTACTCAATATAGGAAGATGCTACTGAGCCCTGGGAAGGAGAGTTCATGAACTACTTGCATTCAAGAAAGGGAAATATTTTTAGAGTAACCCAGCAGACCCAAACATCATAAAGAAAGAACAAATTAGATATCCTTAGAACATGGTGAAATTTTGCTGTTCCCTTTAACTCTCTCTTTGAAATAAGTAAAAGGAAGTTGAAATAGCAATGATGGAACTTCAGAAGCAAATATGTGAGGCAGGACCAAGGACCCTAGACTGAGAATGTTCCATGTGCAACTTTCTGATATGGAAAAATAAATCAGTAAATCAATATGAAAATGCAAGTAAATAAATTATTAGCCATAATTCTGGCTAACTCTTTCCCTACTGAAATCTAATGCAGCTATTCCTCAACCAAAGGAAGATGCTGTGTAAGACCAAAGGATTTTATCTTTTAATCTACTTTTCTGTTCCTGACAGTGTCCAGCAAGGGAGATGGGAAGATATTAAAAACAGGCCAAGCTTGTAATGCTTTTTCTTAGAACAGTGGAGATATCAATTCAGGGATGTCCTGATACAGAGATAGTACCTTTGTGTTTAATAACCCACAGCAGTTTTTTCTTCCATCAACTTGTTTTTTCCAACACATGAAGACTTTGAGCACACAGAAGCATCCTCTGGCAAAAAGTTTCACCACTTCATTAATTCATGTGAAAAACAATCTTAATATGTTTATGTTGAACCTGTCACCTGATGACATTTAATAACTCTTAGTTTTTATATTACAAAAGGTAATGACAATCATGTCTCATATAAAACATTATTCAGCTAGGACATGGTTTTACAAATGCTCAGAAGATCCCTTTTCCTTGAAAACCTAGACAAAAACATTGGTTCAAGACAAGGAACAGTAGAAGTAATTTCTAATATATTGATTTTTTTTCTCCTGCCTTATTCTAGGTGATTGCTTGGAACACAATCCTAAATGTTTTTTGCATATTAAGTTCAGAGTTGTCATGCTAAGACTTACAGATACATTTGTTAAAACTTGATTCTATACCAATGGTCTATCATTCTGCAAACATTAATCAAACAGGATAGAACATCCACAGAATGAGCAGTCCCTAAACTTCCATCAGAGAGATAACAATCCAGGGGAGCTTGCAGGAAAGGAAAGCATGCCATGGATGCCACCAATTAATTTTTAATTTTTCCTGTACAAGCAAAACTCTAATTAAGTCTCCTTGCTTGAACAGCATTTATATTTACAGTAACTTGTGAGACTTTTTCTTTTTTAAGACAGAAAATACAGGCTTTACGAAAGTGATGGAATTAGTTGAAGTTGTCAGGTTAGTTCTGTGGTGTCTTTGTATTTCATTTCCAAATGTTGAGAGGCTCCAAAAAATAGCATAAGTCAGAGACCCTACACTATGTGTTATTTTGAAACCATAGCCAAGTGTTCAGTAGTTAGTATGATCAAGTTGTATTCTGCTTACAATTTCATACGGCAATTTGCTTTTTGGTTCTTACTGTATAACAAACACTAAAACTTTACAATAAAAACGTAATGTAAAACAACATACACATTCTCTCTCTAGTAGACTATCTTAAACTCCAATTTGTGATTGCTTCAAATTTCTCAAATGTGAATCATAGGGGTTTTTTCCTTTTCTTTCATCACCTGATGAACGATGTAAAAACAGAACCCACAGGGAAAAACACCCATGAGCCTTCCTCAACAATAAAAAGTGTTATACAAATGGCAGACTTTTGCAACATTTCAAGATGTCAAGAATCCTTTTAGATATATTTAAAACTAAAAACAAGTAAAAGTCAAGCAATTCATTCCTTGAACACATTTAGACTAAATATTCCTCTTTGCACAGTATCTTTTCTATTTGAAGGTGGCAAAGTGTTAATTAATCCAGCACAATGAATCATCCATTGCAGCATCACGAAAGTACCTTACAGGATCATATTGTACATATGCAAATGCCTGTGTTTCTTTTACAGAAGGAAGAACAGCGCTGTCTATATTTCTCAAATTCTTATTTTGGAAAAGAAAAGCAATTAGAACCAAGTTCAACCTTGCATCTGAAAAACTTTGTTTTTGTTTTCCACTCTCATCCTACTGGTAATTTGTCTGATGTTTCCAAACTGTAGATAATTTTGTATGGTAAAATAAAACAAAGAACTTTAGCTTACACAGTAGATTACAAGTGAGCATACAGACAATCCTGAAACAGCTTCACAGTATCAAGTGAAATTCTGATTGTCTAAGAGTTTCAGACAGCATTTAACACTAAAACAGCAATACACAAGCATCCATTTTCCTAAAACCTAGACCACAGAAACGCAATTAGGGGAAACAAACAAACAAACAAACAAAAAAACCACAGTAAGTTTGCTTTGCTGAAATGTTCCTTGACTGCTACATGGTCAGATGTACTTTGAAAGCTGGCTGCTTAACCCACCTTGAGCTCTGCTACAATCCAAGCCCTCAAAACACAATATGAACTCCACCCACTCAGCACCGGTACAGCCACACCTGCGGTACTGAGTCCAGTACTGGAGACAGAGCAAAGATGAGGGGCGTGGACCAGTTCTTCTCTGATGAGAGGCTGAGAGAGCTGGGACCGTTCAGCTCACCGCCCTGGAGAAGGAAGGGCTCAGAGGATCTTATTAACATATATAAATAAGGGGAAGATGCAAATAGGAGAGAGCCATCACTCCTTCCCTACTACTTCCATTCCTAGTAGTGGTTGGCACTGGATCCTTAGCAAAAGAATATGCCATCCTATTTGATAGAGCGATTCTTTCCCTCTGCCCAAACCTCCAGAAACCTTTCATCTTCCTATGAATTATGGTTTAGGGTTTCCCAGTTCCCATCATCATGCTTAACAGCCCTAGATGGAAGTAACCATCATGAATTTGCCTAGTTCCTTTTGAACCTATTCAAACTTTAAGCCTCCACAAGACTCTGTAGCAATGAACGCCACAATTGATTTATGCACATCATGAAGAATGACTTCCCTTCATTTGTCTTAAAGCTACTGCTTAATCATTTCCCTGGATATGGCCTAATTTTGTACAATTAGAAAAAGCAAATAATTATTTCTTTTTCACCTTTTCCATGATATTCATGATTTTATATACTTCACTCTTAATTCTTCTCAGTCATTCCTTTTCTAAACTGAAAAATTCTTTGAAGTCTCTTCACACAAAAATTGCTCCTTCTCTACGATGCAAGATCACTTGGACTTATACCAGAGCATGATGTTTTTCCCTTATGCTTTCTTCTCCTCTTGATCATTCCTAACATTATCAAAAGCCTCCTACAACTCCCCCTTTTCAAGCTGAAGAATATAATTTAATCTGTCTGCAATCTGTTCCATCCTTTACATAATGCTACTATGTCCTTCCAGAGTGTGGGAGACAAGGACTCCATCCATGTAGATGCCATGCACAGTAACACAATGGGGTTTTTTTTCAAGAGAGAAAGATAACAGATGTGAATTTCATGCCAATCAATAGATAGCTTTTTAAACAAACCTCAAAACAGACTCGAAATGTTCCTATGACAAATACCAGTCAAAAGGATCATAGAAGCTAATAAAAAGTGAATACCACCATGGAAAAACATCTCTGTGTGTGTTGCGAACTCCTCTTGCTTCTTTGGAGTCTCCAGCACTTTTCTTTCCTCAAGCTGTAGAAGGACCATACTGCCCCTTGAGACAGCAGGAAAAAGGATAAGTAAGCACTTCAAACAAGAACTCAGAGGAATGTGAACACAACAAATATATACAACAGAAAGAACAAAGATGGGATGGAAGGGAACACAAAATGGCAATGGGAAGAGAGTATGAACAGAACCAAATAAGAGAAGGACGGGATATAAGATGAAAAGCTTACAAAAAACCTGTAGAGAACAGGAAAAAATGGAGAATTGAGGAGAAAAAAGAAATTATTATGGGCCCTGAGAAAAGGGCTGCAAGTGGGATTATGATGACTGGGGAGCAACTCTTCATAAAGTCAGCTCTATTATACTGGAAGGTTTGGATTCTTTGTTGATCTCTCTGGGATGGTATATCATTCTCCAGCAATGCCATCTAAATTAGGGAGATTCTTCTGACTTGGCTATAGTTAGTAAATGACTGGGGCAAGTCACTGTAAACACCACTCTGTTGTCAGTTTAGCTCTCCACCATCTTCTAGGAGAAAGTCTGTATGGAGATAACATCCTGCTTATCCTAAGAAAAGCCTGATAGACAAGCCTGCTGTAAAAAATCTGAAACACCATATATAATCCATCAAGTGAAAGGAAAGGAGAATCCATAGAGTTGCAACATATTCGGACTTTCAAACTTGGATATCTAGAGTGTTAAAACACAAAAAGGATGCTGAAGTTTCAAGTTCACCATTCAAAAATCAGGAAATGAGAAAATAAATCCTACTTAAGCAATGTTGTCATCTATTTGACAGAATGAACTATGTCAGTATATGAACACGTACTCTTTTTTCCATTAAATTATATAAAGGACAGATGAATCTGAGAATGTCTGTGATACTTGTCACAAAATCACCATATGGATCTCTTTATTTCTGCTGTCACAAGAGTTAGATAGTGTGTAATGACTCAGAGAGGAAACTTGAGAAGAGAAGGAGATTTGGGGTGGTTTATGCTCTCCAGACTTGGAAAACTGTCTGTCTTCTCTAACGTTGCTGTACAATCCCTGTATCATGTTGATCAAGACTCCTCTTTTAAGATAATCACAAAGATCCAGATTCTCCTCCACTAGCTGAAGGTATTTAAGTCAGATCTCTACATCAGATGGTCAGAGGTAGCCAGGTGGACTGACTGCTCTCTTGTAGAGCCTTGCTCCTCCATAAACTAGAAAGAGGGCAGTGGGCATCCAGTAGTCTCCATGAGATGCCTTGCTGCATATTTACTACACCCAGCATGACCACTTGAGGTCTTATTCATTATTTAATAAATCCAAATGGCTGTAACTACCATTGATATAAAAACACAGTAAGATAGTACTAAATAAAAATGTCCAGCTCCAGACTAAATAAAAAACATCCAGCTCCAGACTTTCCAAATTCCTCTGGCCAAAATTATTTTTTATAGTCTCTGTGCCTTATTTCCTCATATGTGAGCAGGGATTGCAGCACAACTTCACTGCACAGGGATGCTCTAAAGATTGTTTGCAAAGATCTAAGAGGTTGCTGTAATCAGGGAGGAGACGGTGTTTTTCCTAATGTGCTTTTGATAACCTGACATCTTACAGTGAGGGCTACAAAGAACATCTCAGGGAAATGAAAAGATTGTATCTGCTGTAGGATGCATCTGTCGTACATAAATGACGCACAAGAATGCACAATGAACATGAGCAAACAGCAAGTGCATGTTCACTCAACAAGACTAACCCTCTGGGATGAATGAGACAGGGATTTTTGCTGATGACAAGGTGTTTGAAGAGTCTTCATATTTTCAAGAATGTTTTCTTTAAATGTTTTCAAATTTTTTGGTATTAAAAAGAATGATAAAGAACCACATTTATGTTTTTAAACACCCTCTAAGAACAAGGTAAAAAGCCAAAAATTTCACCAGTATTTCATTTTTGATCACAACAGAAATACCATTTCTAGCTTACTTGCAGAGGCAAGAAAAAAAAAAAGGATTTATAAACCATCAGCAATTCAGACTGATTTCAAACCTCCCTAGCCCATGGAAGTCATCCCCCAGTGAAACAAAGGTATGTTATAAAACTAAGTGCCCTATGAATAGCTCACTAAATAGAACACTGCAAGGCTTAAGTACCCACATTTGATGAAAATAAATAATTCCTTCAGTGAATATGCAGAGTTTATTACTTTCTGAAAACTAGAGATACAAAACTCAACAAGAGTGAATATGCAACACAGTGAATCATCTGAGCAACAAATTAGTTCCATTTAATTCTTCAGGGTTACTTTATAAATCAAGTCTGATGAGATGCCTGAGTCATTAGTGCCAGAAACGTCAAAAGGAATACATTCTGTTTATAAATTTTCATGATTTTGAGTTACTGTGAAAGTGTGTCCAGTTTTCTGTTTTTTCAAAAGCTGTTTCAAGTGTCTGGAAGCAGGTAATCACAAGAGTACGTACGGTGTAGTTTGAAAGACATTAATAATTTCAGTGCTCTGACTAGGATACAAAAGTAGTCATATAAATCTGTGTCTCTTAGGGCAGCAAAAGTGTAACCAATGACTGATCCTAGACCAGAGACCTTAAGTATTATGTGTGTATGAATGCTGTATAACATCACAAACAACAAACATTACTTGAAAACAGGCCACCTGAAAATTGTTACCTTCTACTACCCCATTCTGTGAAGAGTTATGATCTTTCTCATACCCAGTTTATACAGCGTTCACATGGTGGAATGGGAGAACACACTACCCAACTTTCATATCACCCTTCTCATTTGAAAGTGTGTATTGCCTCCACTACTTCATAAGGAAATAAAAACGACTCAAAACACTCATGCCACATGTAGCTAGGTCAGATGGTGGGTTATGATTAAATTCTGCCTCAGCTTGCAACCTTAATAAATTCTATGGCACATGGAACAAGATGATAAATTCTCACCCAAGAATATCAACCACTTTCTCTAATAGCTGGATGATGTAGAGTGATTCAGTGTTACTCATGGGACATTTTAAAAGATAATCTTAGTCATGGCTTGTGTATTGATTTGGATACAGTAACTCGCAAATTTGACAGTGGGATTGTGGAAGGCACCAGAAACATTTGTGATAAACGATTGTAAAGGAAAAGTAACATCAGAAAACCTTGAAGGGTATTCTCTCCATTTCATAACTACCTTGTTGATTTTACTTTAAAATATTTTAATCAATGTCATGGACAGTCTGTTTTATGTCATACAGAATGTGCCAATCATCCTGCTTTATTGCTCTGTAAATATCAGGTGATCCTGGTTCACCACTTCAATGCATGGAATTATAGCAAAGACCAGAAAAATAATCTTGCTAGACTTTTTTCGTCAATCTATTTCTTTCCAATTTCCCAAATGTACTATAGCATCTGGCATCACTAAGGCACAGTAACTCACTTTTGAATACATGAAGAACTTTGAGCTTAGCACATATCCACGTCATTATCCATTTCTTCATTTATTCTTATTTGGTGGATTTATTTTTAGATCCTCTCAGTGAAGGTATCCTGATTTCATAAAGCATTTCTGCTTAAGCATATTATTGATTGGCAATATTTAAGGAGAATAGGCTGCAACTTACTAGACTCTAACATATTTTTCTTTAGTCTACTAACACATACTACACAAAAAAAATCAGTCTCATCATTACCTGCTTACTCATGATATATAAATATAATTCAGAAGTGGCATAAAATTCCAGTGATACATGAAAGATGAAATGTTGATACTACACTTGAAAGACTGCAATGCAAGATTTAAGTTCATATGTACTGTGTCCACTCACAGTCAATCTACTCAACTACTTCCATAAGGTAGTTATGAACACATGCTACTAAAGTAATTTGAAGACTATATCTTCTATTATATACTACTGCCTCGATAAATTAACACCAAATATCAGTGACTAATACTGCTGGGACAAACTTCATAATTAAAAGAATATAAAGGATTGAAAAATTGGAGCATTAACATTTCCTGTATTCTGACAGTCATGCAATTGCTAATATACTTTTGCTTTCACATGCAAGTCCGTTTCTTTGAGAATAATGAGTCAACAGTGTTCCCTGGCAGCCAGGAGGGACAGCAGTGTCCTGTGGGGCATCATGCAAAGCATCACCAGCCGGTCGAGGGAGGTGATTGTCCCGCTCTGCTCTGCACTGGTGTGGCCTCACCTTGAATGTTGTGTGCAGTTTTGGGCACCACAATAAAAAAAAAGGGCAGAACCTGCCAGGAAGAGAAGGTCAGGAACTGACCTGTGCTGGTCACAGCCATGTCAGCAGCAGACAAAACAGACCTGTCACCCACCATAACCATTCATCTTATTTCTTGATACTGGAATCAGAAATTACAAGTTAATATAAATCAGCAATAAACCAGCTTAAGTAGAATTCCCCAGTTCATGACCAGTTTTGATTACCATGGGGAGGCAAAGGCTTTCCTTCAATGTGTTCATCTGCACTTGGATGCTGTTCAGCTTCTGTTTTTGCAGAACTATATAAACAAGTGAGATTAGAACAAAACTTTCTTAAAGGCTTTGATGGATGGTGTTAAAGTTATGGAGTCACAACACCAAATTACTGTTAAAAGTGCCATCTATTTCTGAATCAATTTGAATACTCTTCTAAGTCTCTTCATCTAAATTACATACTTCTGTATGATAAGAAATACAGCAACCAACCTGTGGAACAGTGTCGCAGGAATTTACTGTGCTGTTACACGAAAAGTACTGAGGATATCAATTCCTCAGGCTTTGGGGCACCAGAAGTGAATCACCATTTACGATCCATAAGGATCCACAGGGGCCCATAATCTTCCACATAACAAGTCATACACAAAATTTTCCACTTAGCTACAGGTCTCCACAGGTGGTCTTCTAATTTTATCCTTTCAAGACAAGTTGAAAAATATGAATTCAGTACAATGAAAGTCCAAAGCTCTTCACCTCCTGGTTTAACATTTCTATCAAGTAAGAAGCACTCTGTTCCTTTTCACATTTTTTCCATAGTCTACCACTTGTAGGCTTTTTTCTATGCCATTTTTAAAGCTTTATTTTCCACACAACTTCCTTTTACAATGTATTTGGGTAGAGAAGCAGAAGATTCAGCTTCATAAATTTTAGGTCTCCCCTCATATTCAGGAAAATCTGCCTCTTAAACCCTGGCAAATATTTCAGCAATTCTTCAATTTCTAGCCCCTGGTTTTCAATTCCCAATGGATTATATTCCCCCCAAATGCTTTTCTTCTAATCTGACATCTGAAATAGGAAAGGCACAAAACAATCTTTACAAAAGCAAAACAATATTAAACTCCAGAAACCTCAAGGAACTTCCCTTATCTACAGTCAAGCACAAGAGTTAACAGCAAAGCTACAAGCTCTAAAGTTACTGCTTTTTAACTGCTTCTAATAGTCACAACCATTCTGACCAGAATCAAAGCTTTTTATATACACACTGTATTAGTGTCCAGCTCTTGTCACTGTCTCTCCTCTGCAATCGCCCTCTATCTTTTGCTATGCCTTCAAGTACTAGAGATCATATGGACTTACTGGTCTGGACAGAAAACCACCAGAGACACATACAATTGCTATTTGCTGTGTCTATTCTGCATAAATGCTACTAGGAGACTGTTCAGTCAGTCATTTCTATACATACACCTCTTGAGACTAAAACCTGTGTAGAGAACCAACTTTGCTGGATAAAAACAGATGTCAGTCTAACCAATCCCCTCTTTCCAATAGCAGCTGTAGAAGATGCTGAAGAAAATGCCACTAAAAAAGTGGGGAAAGTATGCAAATAACTCTCCCAATATTCAGCAATATGTATTTCCAAGACTTCTAAAACTGATGAATCTGTACACATCCTTGTGTTTATCAGTTCTTGATTTATCCTCCATCTGTAATCCGTTTGGCGGACGCATTGAAGTTTTTCCTGTGCAAAGAGGCTCGTTGAATAACGTGGTACAGTATGAAAATTATTTCCATTAATTTAGAGATGTTTCCTGTTAATTTTACTCAATATACCCTAGTCTAGTGTTCTCCAAGACATTTACGATTTTTTATATTTTTTTTTATATTTTTATAATAAAATCAGTTTCTCCTCAATCACTTCTTCCATAAACTGGAGAGCCCTACTCAAATCTCTCCTCCTACAGTAGCTCTTTCCTATTCAAGATGCAATTGTGCGGTACTTTTATAAAACACTCTACATTTTGTCCTTGCCTCCTCTCCTAATAATTTTTAACATTGTTCTGACTGGTACTGAGCACCAGCATTTTCAGCCTCCTACCACAGTGATATCCAACCTCTTTTCTAAGTGCTAATGGATAATTTACAGCCCATCACTGTGTTACCAGCAATAGTTTTATCCTCTATACACTACTTAGAATTTATTGCTACAATTTCATTTGTTGCATTATTGCCTAGTCACTGAGTATCATGAGATTATTCTGTAATTCTTCAGTTTTAATTTCATGCTTTAATTATTTGATGCTACACAATTATGTCTTTTCACTATTTGTCATTTTTCCAGATTCAGAAATATGTTGAATGGCACATATTCCAAGAGATTCCAGTTAGATCCCAACCATAATTTCCTGCCATTTGTGGTAACCTCCCCCCAACAAAGACATATCCTCTTAACTCCATACACTGTCTCATGTTATTCCCAAATTGAGTTTGCTAATAAAATTCAGCTCTGCATGCTCCACCCAACGAAATTATGATGCTATCTCCAAGATCCCAAAGTCTCAAAGAAATTAATGACTGGGAAAATGGAAATCACGTTCCCTGAAAGATGAGGAGGGAAGATAAGGGACGACTGTATTCCAGGGACTGCCACAATCCCTCAGAGCTCTTCAGCTGATCCTCCTGCTTTCTCCAAGTGCTTTCTCAAACATGATTTAATACTACAGACAGCACCAATGTGAACAACTGAATATTGCTTTGAGAAAGTATCAATCTTCATGCCGAAATACTTTGGTTAAACAGGAATGCCATGAGTAGCAGCTAACCTAGCAGCAAGAGAGACAATTTGCCTCTTCCCCTGCTCACACAATCCTTTGGCATCTGTTCTAACATGTCTTTTCATACACTGATTCAACTCACTAGCCAGAAAGAGATCTCATTTATTTCACTGGCCTAGTTTCTTTCCAGGCTAGCGAGTTTAACTCTTAGGCAAAGCAGTATGGTGAACATCAGAGACACTGAATGGGAGCACAGCTACTACCTCCTTTGAGACAAGTTCCTCCTGTCTCACACAGCCCCACAGCACCAGAGCAGGGGATAGAGCAAATTGCAGCAGCAAGGCTGTCTCTCCTCCTCCCACGATATATGAAGTTTAACCCACAACTCAAGAGACAAATATACTCACTCAAAACCAGAAGTTTCCTTTTTAAACTGAGTCTTCACCAGATTACCACAAAATAAATGAGAAATGTTTTTTAAATAGTATTAATAAATGTTGAGATCATATTTAGAATTACTACATCAAATCAGTCATCCCCAAATTATCATTTATTCCTCTAGGAAATATAAAGATTAATTGCCTGTAAATTCTCAAAGATACCAAATACTAATAATATCACTATTAATGTGCATTTACTTCAACTAAACTGCAAACAAGCTTCTGGTCTCAAGACATAAATGTCCACTCAGTGTTCCAGGAAACTGTTACAGGGTGTTGTGATCAAAATATTATTTTTCTATCAATATTAGAAAAATTCTTGTCAATTGCTTAGTGCCTAAGATCTGCACATCTCAAAGTGAATTTACACTCATCATACAATCTGATCATAGTCAGATTCAGAGGGAGGCAAGCTTTGGAATGATTAAGGCTGCTACAAGTAATTTTTTTACTTGAGTGAATGCATTCAACATCTAATTCCCCTCCAGAACCATGGTCTGATGCTTATCAGCTAAAACCATGATATTAGGTACCCCAATCCCGACTTAAATCACATCCTTATTAGGTGGGACACAGACAAATCTGCTCAAAACCACAGTGACCATGCTCCAACTTTCTAGTGCAGTTGTCCAAGCATTAGTTGCTTTTGGCTACTTCATGACAATGTTATAGTCACATTCAATGGCTGATGCTGCTCCAAGGTATGCCAGTTAAGTAATCACTAATTCATCCTGCTCTCAGCAACCAGGCTCTGATGCAGATAAATCTCCTAGAAACGTGCAGTCAATTGTTATTAGATTATTAGTAGAGTCTCCCTGACCTTTGCTGTCTTGAAATTAAGCTGCTCAGGGACTGAAATAAGCATCTCATTTAGGTGCACAGTAGTAATTTCATCTTAAAGTATAATGCCTGGAAGCCATTTATAAGTATTTTCCAAGGTATCTGAAACTCTTACTTAGTAGTTGACATTTCCAAATTACACGCCTCCTGAAGTATTCCACATGGGGTGAAAAGGCATTTAATTCAGCTTTTCATACTCTTAGCTACATGGAACTTACCTTCCTTTATGCTACGACTTCATGCATACATTATTCAATCCACCTTCTAGGGGGTTGTTAAGTATTTTCCTCAAATGCCCACAACTGTTTTGTCCACAACAAGCAAAAGTGTTCAAAATAAAAATTATTTAACTGCTGAAGCACATTAAGTTGTCTCTTATCTGGGCATATGCAGATTTGCTGGAAGTATGAACTGTTCACTCTTTTTCTACACACTTTGAATTTGCAGTAGGTAGCTAAAACTGATCAACAGCATTTTAGGACCCATTTAACCTGGAGATAACACTTGATTTCCTATACTACATTTCCCTATGTAAGTAGAAAAGTTAAGTGAAAAGCAGTTCTTTGACACTTACCTAATTTCCACTGAATCTCCACAGAAATAATGTAACAAATTTCCTTGCAATAAACATTAGGGAAGGTGAGAAGGGAAAATAATTGCCTGCTTCACCTATAAAATGACAAAATATTATTAACCACATTAAAAAAACATTACTAACTAAAAAAAGAAGTGTGGAAGACTACGAGTTGTTTATTTGGGAGGACAACTTTCTGAACTAAGCTCCTTTCTAGCAAAGGAACAATGATGCAACTTCTGGCAAACATGACAGAGTTGAACAGTAAGACAGAGGATGAATGGATAGTGAGGAGTTCATGATTAAGTTTACAACTGAAAGAACAATTCCCATCAGTTGTAGTCTTTTGAACCTATTAATATCAGGGATGAGCTTACACTGTTATTTTAATAATTTAATAATTTTACTTCAGTTAACAGATTGACCTTCTTTACCTGCAGGATGATCCTTCAGAGTCTAAACCCGGAAATGTTTTCTATAGATTGCAGGAAACCAAATATAATACTTCGTTTACTGCCTGCTTGAATTATACTGTCATTTTGTGTTTTCATTTTTCTGTTGTCAATATTCTTATAGAATAACCTTTACAATAAAAAGGGAAGTCTAAGGAATGGTGCAACATCTTAGGAAGGCCATCATTACTCTAGTTGTGAAATCTCTTTTAGGTGTCTATCTAGCCTGCTTTTAATCTGCCAGAAAATCCAACAGATTTTGCTTTGGGATTGTGGGCAGGAGTAGATGACATCCCAGGAAGATCTGTGACTGCTGCTGACTGCTATCTATAGCAAGATTTCAAATTAATTCTCATCACACTTGCAAACCTTACAGAACAAGTGCAAGCTGTTATTAATGCCATAAATGTTCAGAGGAGGACTGACACAACACAGACTTACAGAAGTGCAGTAAGTGGTAAGACACTGTTAAGTGAACTCCACTAGAAACAGACTTTGTTCCCCATTTCTCTTGCATAAGAAAGGAAGACATAGAGGTTGTCTTCCTGATATATCTAGAGTTTTCTAATGACTGGTTCATCCTTTGGTAGGTATGGTCAACAACTGAGCTTCACTGATATTGGAGATACCACAAGAGTTTTCTCTACCTCTCATTATGACCTGTGATGCTGGTAACTCATAACACGTAAAGGAACTGTGTATCGCTTAACCAGAAGATGGCAGTAACATGCCCAAGCTCACTACTGGACAAACACATAACTCTTAAGGTCCTTCAACAGAAACAGCATCATAGTGGGGTGGAAGAGTAAACAAAAATACAAATATAAAGTTGGTTTCTACAGGAGATCAAAACTGAAAACTACACAGATACTATTTGAAAGAACATAAGGAAGGTAAACAAGTATATGAAGCGAGAAGAACAAATGATATATCTGTAGGTGTTGCATAACCAGTCTCCCTCTCCCAGAAACAACCACTACAACAATGAAAATCTCAACTGCCTTGCTCTCCCCTCCTACACATCCCAGGAAGGGATCTGACGGAGTGGCTTGGACAGCACAATAATTTTAAAGCCTGGACTTACATGAACCACGGCCATCCCATCCAGACTTAAACTGGAACAGGAATTGCATCCAGCCATCTGTACTCTCTACCCAGTTGCAATAGTCTGTGACACACAAATGCAGCATCCTGTTGTTCATATTAGCAAGATCAGAAAGTAATTTGCTTTGCAGTCTAGACTGAAAGAGATCAAAGTGCTTTTTTGATTTTATAATGAACCGGTCAGTAACTTGAAGACTCAGCTGTAACAACTGGCAGTGGTAGATGGTCAAAGGTTTCAGCAGATATAAAACTTGGCAGAAGGCCAGCAGACATGTGGTACCGTCAAAGGGCAGACTGCAGGAAGAAAAAAATAAAATCAGGAGGATTGGTGGAGCTGAGCTCTGGAAGAACAGTAAGAGAGCAGAATCAGATCATATTTGCCTGACACGCTCCCTAATTGAGATTTAGATGTATGCACAACAGGTGCGCAGTTAAATATACATGAATTAATAAAGATGCTGCCTGCTATTTGAAGTGGCAATACAGCATCTGTCCCACCTCCTGCCTGAGGCTCGAGAGTGACCTAGAACCATTACACACATTGGACTGTGGGGAGGACTGCTCAGCTCTATCATTTGCTTGACAGACATTTCCAAGTATATCTCTTGTTGATAAATCAGTAAAATGTACTTGACATTAAATAATTAATTACTTCTCCCTGACGTCTGTGCAGTGTAACTGTAATTCAGAGATGCTAGCAAAAATGTCACAGTAACTAAATGGTAACAAGTAGTGGGGCTTAAATAAGAGTTCACAGTATTCTCATACCCAACTACAGTGAAATATAAAAAGCTATGAACTGCTCATGTCCAACAGGACAACTCCTATACATGAATCTCCACAAGCAAGACAGATAGTTCACGAAGTCTCAAAAGACAGTAAGGCCAATGAAGTAGGAAACTGTTGCCCCACAACCTAGGGATCATTTCTTTATGATCACTAAACCAACATTACTGAACTAGCTTACTGCTCCAACAGAAAAAAATAATCAGAAATCAAAATTGAAATTTTACATAGAATCACAGATTTATTTAGTTTGGAAATAACCTTTGGGATTGAGCCCAGCTACAATGATCAGCATTTGAGACTAGGAATCTTACAAGTCAGTGCCCAGCCTGTAGTTCTGGATTTATTTTCCAAAAAATGTAATGAACAAAGAAGATGTGAGCCACAGAGCAATAAGATAAGCCTGTGTGTTATCTGTTAACTTCCATGATTTGTATTAATTAGCCAATACCATGACTTGAGATCGTTTTTCCTATGAGAACATGAAAACAAAGTAGGAATTCATACCACCTATTGCAGAATTAAACCTTTCTGTCAAGAGATCATAGTTACTTTTGTAAATATGCTGCACTCAAACTGTGTAAGAACCAAATCATCACTATGTACACATCATACTTCTTAGATAACCTATAAAAATGTTGTCCCTCAAAGTACTTTAATAAGCTTCCATGTTTTGACAATCAAAGAAAAAGAAAAGGTGTGCCAGAAGAGATTTTCTTTCCCATTGCAGAAGGAATGGTGAAGGGAAGTTTTTTACCAACTTGGGCCAGAGAAACTTTACTTCTCTTGTTGATAACTTTAGCATAGTTTATCTTGTATCACTGCAGTATTGTCCTACCATTGCATCATCATACCCTGAACAAGCTAGTCCTATGAACATAACAGGGCTTAAAATGCACTGATAGTATTGCAGACAAGCAAGATTTAAATATGCAGGAGGTGAATCTTGGAAACAACAACCAGTGACACAGATTTCTTGTAGTTTTGGAGGCTTTTTTTATTTGAGCAAGTTTGATAAAACTTTACATAAAGATTATATGTATTCTTCCCCTGCATTTATTTTGAAGGTTGGAAAGGATAAGAAAAATAAGTCATAGACCTTCAAGATGGGAGTCCTATGAGTCCCATAAAAGCCTTCATCAAACAGAGTTGCCTTTGCAATTTTTCTTCCACAGAAAGCAGTGTAGTTTTTAAAGACAGGTAAGGTAGTAAGGTACAACCTTTTGAGTGATTAAATGGCTCTCCATGAGTCCAATAACCAACTGCAACAATTTTCTGTAGGTTTGCTCAATCTCTTGTGGTGCAGGAATAATAGCAGTTCTCATTCCATAAGTCTATGTTATTTATCACTGCTGTCCTTTATTCCTAAAAGATCTGAAAAGATGAGGGATTTCTGTAATCTCATTGGTACATCCTGTGATACACACTTCAAAATGAAGAAAATTAGTTGTCATTCTTGCGGGTTTTTTCCCCTAAATCAACATTAAGACTTTTCCACCTCTTTCTAGTTATAAGCCTGTAACATTGTACTAATTTCTCCTGATCAAAATGTCTTTTAGAATAAAAAACACACAGTTTCCCTCCATTTCCTACCTATAGATATTTTCCTTGCTGCTCTTCCCTTACTCTTTCTAAAGGAACTCCCAATTTTCTGTATATATCTTCCTCCCAGACAATTTCAAATACAGTTTCCCTCAGTTCTGGGAAATTAGCCCTTTTGATATAAGCCTATGACTGGAGTTGTGCTCTGTTTACCTATACTAAATATAATCAGGTCAGAATTACTGGTCCCTAGGCAACCATCAGCTTCTAGTCCAGTGGTTATTTCATCTTTATCCATCAAAATGAAACCGAGAATTGACTTATCATATATTCAATGGAATACCTTTTTGCTTTAGCAAATTATTCTCTATTTTCTAGCAACAATAGCATGTTTTATGTCCAACTGCACAGATCTTCCACTAAATGTCTCTTAAATTGAAGTTCCCCCATAACACTACCATTTTATTAACTGTGAATTACAGAGGTACTTAAAGTAACTTTTCTTTTCTCTAGTATCATTTGATGGTTGGTAACAGATCCCTCCGGCAGCATATCGATCCATACACATTCAAAACCTCATGGTTACATCCTCAGTAACACTAAGAAAGTTAATGAAGTCCTTAAAAAACAGTGTGCCTGACTTGTTATTCTCTCTATCCTTCATACAGTGACTCTAATTCAGTTCAAATGATTCTGCCAGTTATATAAAACTTTTTATCACACCTTTTGCTTGTTATTTAAGATATCTACCATTATTGAAAAAGGAACAGAAATATATATTCTCCATATTATATGGAGTTTCGCTGCAATTTGTCTAGATGCACCAAGTTGCAGTTTATATGTATTTCCCTTCCTTACCAACTTCTTATGAAAATGGTAGTTGAAAACCCTCCCAGCTATTTGTATGAAGTTTCTGATCAGGATCATTAATCACCTTCTTTAAGACACAGAATACCTTGTTTCTGTGGCTTCCTTGACTACAGATGCAATGTAGAATTCCACAAAAATGGACTTTCAGCTTTACCTCCACAGGAGTACCTCCTGCTTAACCTGCAGCACCTTCTGGAGTCACAACAGAGGGAACACAAAGACCTCCAAACAATATCCAACACTCACAATGATTCTGGTTGTTTGGTTTTTTTCTTTTCTTTATACAAAGCATATGTTTGTCTTCCTAGCACAATCCCTTTGGGAACTATTAAGAATATGCATGGTGCATACCTTTGACTTCATTAAGCATCAGTGACAAAACATCAGTAATGCTCTTTTTTCCTAATTCAAACAGATCATGCTCATTTAAAAGCACAAATAGTATAAAATCAAGTTATAATACATGAATTCATTAAAAGGCATGAGTTTTCTGATACATTAGTCTTCCCCTCTATTTAAACTGAATGTTACAATGCAAATAAATAAACCCTATCTTCTGTACAAAACTATGCTACATGGTATTATTTAAAAATTAAACTTAAATACTGCTTAACATCAATTATTTTGTAATCTCAATTCTTGCAAACTAGTGTTCCAGATTTTGTAGAAGTTCAAAATACAGTTGTCCCCAGTTTTGAAAAGAAAATATCTAGCTTAATTTTCAGCTTTTATCTCCTTGACTTTGGTGTTCTCTGAAAGGAAGTTGGCTATTGTCCATCTTAACTCATGTAACATTTTGTTGCTTATGCTTAGTGTAATTGCAAACATGACATGCATTCATAATTAAGCCCAAAGGGTAAGCTGAGAGCCTAAGATGTGCTGGAAAATGCTAAAAGAAGAGTGCCTAATTTCCTTCAAAAGCAAAAAGTGGAAAATATACTACTAATGAAAATAAACCAATAAAAATATCAATTATAGTTCAAACATGCTGTAACACCATTTTCCATGACATTGAAAAGTATACTTTACTAATGAAATTAAATTCTACTAGTTATAACAGACATGAGTCTGCACAGCCTACTTAATGAGTCTAAATCTAATCAGAGGAACCTGTGATAGTCTGGTTCTGTCTGGACAGACCTGAAAATCTGGAAGGCATTCATTGCTACACTGCAGTAAATCTTGAAAACCTTGCAACAAATACCTTCTGGTATTTGCCCTTTCCTCTTCCTTCACTCAATTTGCTAGAAATGTAGTATCTTATGTTATCCCATGAAGCCTTTCCAAAAAAATGCCCAAACACTTGAATAACTGTGGATGCCTCCACAGAGACCTCCTTTGACACTGTGAGCTTGTCACAGACAAATGATATAGCAGCCGTTGTAGCTCTGAGCTGTAAGGAAAGGGGAACTAAGATAGAGTTTGCACATGAGTGTGAGTATACATTTGCTTGGAAATTACTGATGTCAGCATCCCAAAAGTAAAATGAAGAAATAACCCTAAAGACCAATCCCAAAAGTAAAATCAGGAAATAACCAAAAAGAGCAGAAAATGGCTCATGAGACGAAATCATTCAAAGCAGTGCAAGATACAGAGACTCATGTAATGGTCAGACCAAGTGACTGGTGACATCTCCTAGCATGGTAAGGCAATTTTGTAAAGGGAAAGGGGGAAGATCCTCCAAAGACCTGGAAGAACATCAGCCAACAAGACCGAGAATTGTGCAGAAGCACTGGAGCCCTTTTCCTCATTGTTGGATCTGGGACAAAACTCCATGTTGGTCCCTGACCTGGACCATGGTCAGAACATCACCATCCTGACCAGTGATCAAAGCCCATCAAAAGTAGCCTCCATCAGCCACCCATTCAGAAGGATAAGCAGGGGCATGACCCCTCTGGATAGCCACAGTGTGGGCAGCAGAGAGTAGGCAAGTGGAATAAGTCTTAGGAAGTGTTATTCGTTCTTGTTTTATATAGCTTTTTCTCTAGCTTTACTGCTTTACTAACTTCAGGTACTTTAATCAGCTAATAAAATAAGTATTTCAATTAAGCCAGGGTTTGTCTATTTTTCTGGCATCACCACATGCACATTAATCAATGGGCTGTCACAGCCCTGCCGTGACAGAGCTCAGTGCACAGCGTGCGGGCAGGAGGCACTGAAGGCATTGAAAGCTCCAAATCGATCCCTGCACTCCAGTGCCACATCTGCTCTCTGACAAACTGGGAGAGCACACAGGTGGTGTGAGAGTGCCCCAACAATGAATAAATACCCCCGTTACTAACTCAGTAGGAAGCAACTTAAATGCTTCTCAGTACTTCACTCCACTTGCACAAAAGACCATGATATCAACTGTGTATTTATTTTACAAAGAAAATGTGATGCTTGCATAGATGCCCATGGCCACTTTTAGAATACAGCATGTTATACCTGACTTTCTTCTCAGAGGACATAAATAACCAAGAGGAACTGTGCTAATAGGCACGAACAATTATGAATAATAAAAAAGTAGACCATAACAAAACTAAACATCTTTTTCTCTGGCTGACTGAAGGAAAAAAAACCCAACAAAAATCAACCACTGCCCTGCAGAAGAAAATCCTTGGATTTCTCATAGAGCAATGGGAGACTAATTACCAGGAAGACAATGTATGCTTATGTACCACAGCTTATAAGGCAGAGCAAAGCCAGGCTTATTCCTCAGATTTACTAAGCTGAGGAATACTAGGACGGTAGCAACTCCAGGGAAAAAAAAAACAAACTCTTCAATATTTGGTGTCCCAGAAGATTAAAAGAAACTGGAATAGCTTATGGTATTATGAACTTATAAATCCATTGTAGCAAAAATATCCAAAGAAAAGCCTGCCCTTATGAATTATGAACAAGTCATATTAGTGTAACAGTATAAGTATAATCAGCATTATGCTGGATTTTACTGATCATTCTCATCCATATCTAAAGGAAAACAAAAAAAAATAAGTAGATTAATTTTGATGGGGGACAGATTCTGAGGAAGAATCTAATAAAACTGCAATACACAGAGGAAAGACTTGACAGTAACTGGTATCAGTCTATTCAGGCAATAAGAGAAGAGACTGTGATACGGGCACAAAGTCCCTTTTCCCATAACGTTTCATTTTTTTTCTCCCCTCTATAGCTCCAGGACTACAAAATCTACAATTTTACAGCAAGTATGAAGCACTTAAGAGCTGTTCTGAGACTGAAACGTAGAAACTGGAAAACTGAAGACAAGACTAACTCAGTCTTACAGCTCTCACAGAAAAGCACAATCTTTTCTATTGTAAAAACAATGAACTCCAAGAAGCACTGGAGCTGGATAAGACAGTCTGAATAAGTTTTTCAGAAGACTGTAAAATTTTTGCAATTTAAGTATAGAATTTTAATCCTAATGCTGTTTGCAGCATTTTGAAAATGAATGCTAAATAGCTCAGCAGTTAATTTAATTTTAAAAATTAATTAAATTAGAAACAAATATTGAAACACTGCCAAAAATAGACAAAAGAAAATAAAGCTAAAACTACCAGACACAGCAGAGCAAAAGAGCAGCAATAGGGCTCATTACATGGAGACTGCATGAACTTAAACACTAAGTTGCCTTAATACCAGCATGAAACATGACAAAAGCCACAGCCTTCCTGAAGCTCTGAACTCCCGCAGCACAAAATTTTTTTGAGAAAAACTCTTATACAAAATTTTTAGAAGAATTTTCCAATGTCATTGTTGTAGATCTGCGTACAGTATATTTGGGGAAAATTATGTTCTCACTTGCTAAAAACTGCTTCTGCAAACATTAAACTCAGAAAATCCACTAATGACCAGGAGTACTAAACTTTACATTTCCGTAGTATGGCAAGAAGTCTCATCCTGCCCATGGTAGGTTACCCCATCACTGGTTATTTTTACATTACAAATTTTACAAGATTTTCATTTATTATGCAAAATCAGACACTGACAAGGCCTCTCCTAAAAAAACAAGACACCCTAAACAAAAACAAAATGGCAGGAAAAAAATGTTGACATCTTACAATAGTTTCAGCAAGACTAAAGATAAACATGGAAGGTACTATCAAACCTGCAGTTCACTGTCCAGTCTGCAGTCTCCACTCTGTGCCTGCTTACCATAGCAAAAATCAACAGACATCCCTTGTTAAGAATTTAATAACATAAATAAATGTAAGAGGACAGCATGAATAGAAGTGTAAAAGGGCAATCAGAAAGATAAGTACGACATCTCTGTGCATCTTCCTTCCCGGCAACATCAGGCAACAGCTGTGGGCTTTCACACAAGAAATGTAACAGCTAGCAAAAATGGAAATACTACAGTTTCACATAAGTAGTTTGCCTCCTCAGCTTAGACAGTTGAAAAGTCGTGTGAAAACAGCAAAACTGTAAGCTTCTGTTTCTATAATTTTTTTCCAAAGCACAGAGAACAAGCATACTAAACAATTGCCAGTACAAAAGTTTTAAATAAATCAATTAGAAGACATTATATCTTATGTTAATAAATATCAAAGCATTTTGCATTCATATTTTAAACTAAGGATTAAGAGAGAAACCCAGTTATTCACCCAATCTGCTCATTTAAGAATTTATCAACTAGAGAGATTAACATGCCTTATGGTTGCAGAACATGAGACAGCTTTGTCCCTGTACAGTAGTCCAATTTATAAATGCAGTCTTAGCATGTATTAACATTCCTTAACTGTCACCTATGAAATTTGAGGTAATGAAAACATTCACTTCTCCCTTGTACCATACAGTAACTACAGGAAGGAAAGTCAACTCAATTTATTTTTAGCAAACTAATCATTGTAAAAAGGTTGTTCATTTTTCTTTACAAGACTAAATAAAATAAGTGAGAGACTATTTAAGTCACATTATTTAAAGTGTAACTGTAACCAGAGGCATTCTATGGCACAACTACAAGTGATTCAAAGAATAAGAAGCTGGTAATAGCTGCTTTACCTAAAAAACCCTTCCGGCCGTCCCTGGCCACACCGAGGGGGCTTCTCTCGGCGGCCGCAGGGGCTGCAGCCCCGGAGGAGAGGAGAGGAGGAACTTCAGAGCGCACAGAGGTTTTCCAGTCCAATTTGGGGGAGTGGGAGGGGGTCCGGTGGGCCATGGGGTCCCCAGATGGGCAGGAGGGCAGACAGGGCAGTCCTGCTTGGAGGGTCACGGGTGGGCAGTGCGAGAGAAGTTCTGTAGTGAAATACGTCCATGGGCAGGATGGGCTCACTAGCCTTCTGGCAGTCATCCTAGGACAAGGACAACTCTAATTCCAAACCCGGGCAGATGGAGCTCGCTTAGCCCTGTAAGGCCATCCATCCAAGAGATGGATACTCTAATTAAACCTACGTCCTGACGACCTCGCTGCCACTGTCCAAGCTCGCTCGGCCCTGGCAGATGAACCTTACGATTAAAGGGTGGGTCCAGTTCTGCGCATGCTGCGTCTCACCTAAAAAATCCATTGCACAGGCCTGAAGGTTATATCCACATTTGTAAAGCCCTGTAGCAACAGGTGAGGGATGAAACAGCAGGTGAAAGGTGCACTGGAAGCCACAGACCCAACCCTGCATACAGGTGGTTCAGGACACTGGTCGCCTGAGACTGACCCCGGAGATGACAGTCTCTTTCGGCAGCATCCTGAATGACCAAGCAGCCTTTTTCAAGGAGAGCACTGCTTGCTCCACACGGAGAGGGGCCTAGAAAAGGTGGCCTAAACAAAGCTCATCTCCACCCTTTACCCGATTGGTTAACTGCAGCCAACGGGTACCTTCTAATGTGGTCAAACAAAAATTAAGACAAAGGCATACACCTGCCCCCAAAAGTGTACCTAAATTAACTCTAGCATGCTGGAACAACAGAACTATGCCTGATACTGAGGATAGTGGATGTCCTGAGTGTCGTTCTGCCCTAATTGCCCATGAACTGTCATGTCTCAACATCAATATTGCTGCTCTCAGTGAAGTTCATCTCCATGAGGAAGGCAGCCTTAGAGAACATGGTGCCGGTTACACACTCTTTTGGTCAGGTAAACCCAGATCCAAAAGGCATCTCTCAGGAGTTGGCTTCGTGATTAAAAACTCTATTGTTCCTAAACTCGAAAATCTGCCAACAGGTCACTCTGACCGCATTATCTCCTTACGCCTTCCACTACACAACAAGCAACATGTTGTCCTCTTTAGTATATATGCCCCAACTCTCCAAGCTGACCCCACCGAAAAAGATAAATTTTACACTGACCTGCGCCGCCTTACCCAAAAGGTGCCTGCAGATGATAAGATCATTATCCTTGGTGATTTCAACGCCAGAGTAGGAAAGAACTTTGAAGCCTAGAAAGGGGTATTAGGCAAGCATGGTGTTGGAAACTGCAACGATAATGGTCAACTTCTGCTAGAGTTTTGTGCGGAGCAGCAGCTCACAAACACCAACACTATCTTTCAGCAGAAAAACAGACTGAAGACAACCTGGATGCATCCCAGATCTAAGCATTGGCACCTCATCGATTATGTCTTGGTGGGACAAAGACATGTTTGCAATGTCCACCATACCCGCGTGATGCCTAGTGCAGAATGCCAAACAGACCATCGATTTGTGCGCTGTAAACTTAAGTTCAACCTAAAAGGGGTCGTATTCCAAGGAGGAGACTCCAAGTTAACGATCTTCAAACAGCACAGTAAGAGACAGATTTCAGGCAAACCTTCAAACTAGGCTCAAAGATCATTCCATAGATCCCTCTCCTGAAACATTTTGGCAACATATTAAAAATAGCATCCTGCAGTCCTCTGAAGAATCCTTAGGGTTCTCCTTCAAGAAGAACAAGGACTGGTTTGATGAAAACAATCAAGAGATCCAGGAATTGTTGAGGAAAAAGAGAACTGCTCACCAAGCACACCTTGCTCAGCCATCTTGTCATGTAAAAAAAGCAGCCTTTCGCCTTGCATGCAGCAAGCTCCAACAGAAACTCCGTGACATCCAGAACAAGTGGTAGATCAATCTAGCAGGAAAAATTTAATTATGTGCAGATATGGGTGATTATAGAGGATTCTATGAGGCCTTGAAAACAGCATTTGGGCCTACATACCAGGTACAAAGCCCTCTACTTAGCTCAGATGGCCAAACGCTTCTGACAGATAAAACCTCCATTCTGAATTGATGGTCTGAACACTTTCAGACTCTTTTCAGTACTTGCCGTGCAGTTCAAGACTCAGCAATTCAATACATTACACAACAACCGGTGAAGAATGAATTAGATATTGCCTCTAGTATGGGAGAAACTCTTGATGGAATTCCACCTGAAGTCTGGAAGCATAGGGGCCAAGCACTCCATGCTAATTTTCATGAGTTTGTGGTGAGCTGTTGGGAACAAGGTCTACTACCATCAGACCTTCATGACACAGTCATCATCACCTTGTATAAGAAGAAAGGAGATAAATCAGACTGTTCAAATTATCGAGGTATTACTCTGCTCTCCATTGCTGGCAAAATCCTGGCAAGAATACTTTTGAACAGACTAATACACACTACAGCAGAAGGAATTCTACCTGAAAGCCAATGTGGTTTCAGAGCCAACAGGAGCACCACAGACATGGTATTTGTTCTCAGACAACTGCAAGAGAAGTGTAGGGAACAGAACAAAGGTCTCTATGTAACCTTTGTTGATCTCACAAAGGCTTTTGATATTGTGAGCAGAAAAGGTCTATGGCAGATTTTGGAACGTTTAGGATGTCCCCTCAAGTTCCTTAAAATGATCATCTTACTTCATGAGGATCAGCGTGGCCAAGTCAGATATGGCAATGCGCTTTCTGAGCCCTTTCTAATACCCAATGGTGTGAAACAAGGTTGCGTTCTTGCACCAACCCTATTCACAATCTTTTTCAGCATGATGCTCCAAAGGGCCACAGCAGACCTCAATGAAGAAAATGGTATCTACATTCGATATCGTACTGATGGAAGTCTATTCAACCTAAGGCGACTGAAGGCCCATACTAAGACCTTAAACCATCTTATCCGGGACCTGCTTTACACTGACAATGACGCCCTCGTCACCCACACAGAAGTAGCTCTGCAGCGTTTAACATCCTGTTTTGCTGAGGCTGCTGAGCTTTTTGGGCTGGAAGTCAGCTTAAAGAAGACAGAAGTCTTCTATCAACCTGCACCTCGGGAAATTTTTCATCATCCCCATATCACCATTGGCAAATCAGAGCTCAAATCAGTCCAGCAGTTTAATTACCTAGGTAGCCTCATCTCCTCAGATGGTAAGATTGATGGAGAGATATACAACAGGTTAGCCAAGGCATATAGTGCTTTTGAAAGACTCCATAAAAGAGTCTGGCGAAATAAACACTTGAAGAAAAGTACCAAGATCAGTGGTTACAGAGCCATTGTGCTCTTTACTCTTTTATATGGGTCCGAATCATGGGTCATCTACTGCCACCACCAGCAACTCCTAGAACGCTTCCATCAGCGCTGTACAATCCTAAACATCCACTGGTCAGATTATGTGACTAATACATCTGTTCTAGAACAGGCAGCAGTTACGAGTATTGAGGCCATGTTGCTGAGAACACAGCTGCGTTGGGCAGGGCACGTCTCAAGGATGGAGGGCTACCGCCTCCCTAAGATCGTGCTCTATGGTGAACCTGCCACTGGCTGCCGCAAGAGAGGAGTCCCGAAGAGAAGATACAAGGACTCCCTGAAACAACATCTCAGCCTTGGCCACATTGATCTTCATCACTAGTCTACTCTGGCCTCCAATCAGGAGGTCTGGAGGCACACTATCTATAACGCTGCTGCTTCTTTTGAGAACGCACGCAGGATCACTCTCGAGGAGAAAAGACAATGCAGAAAGAACTGTGTCTTGCCGATACCATCCAAGGAGTCTTTCTGCTGCGCCTTTTGCAACCAGACATGTCTATCTCGCATTGGCCTCTTTAGCTACCAGCACGCTTGTAGCAAATGTGAGTAAAGCCCTTCCCAAATCTTCGTTCACGAAGCCTAGCCATGACACATGACATGACCTAAACAACCCACACCCTTCCATAGCAAACAAAAGTACTCTGTCCTTTGCTGAAAACACTAAAGAACTGGCCAACTGAAAGACAGCTTGCCATCCTACAGTATGTCCCATAAAGAAGTGGGGAAGAAAAACCAATGTTGGGATTACTATCTCCCATTCCATCCCCTGTCTACTGCTGTTCCCCAGCTGAGGATGGGCAGAGAAGAGGTATTGTCAGCACTTGCTCTTTGGTGAGAGGAGAACACCTGCATCTCAAACCCATCACTGAGAGGCCACTGTTCAAAGAGCTCTGCTGTCTCCTTTGCTTTAGCATTACTCTCAGCCACACTGGAACCACAGCAGTGCCGTGAGGGAGCACTACCATGCCTGACCACAACCACCACCCTCCAGACACCTGAAGTTGGAGCAAGAGGGGTTGCAGAATGGGAAATGAAAACAACATTTAACAAGCATCAATTCAGATTGCTTCTCTTTGGTGACACTTTCTTGGTTATAAATTACGCTCATAAATACAGGCACTGTTTAGCTGGGTCTGTATAAGCAGCATTCTACATAACTCACTGTAACTGTTGAGTTATTTCACTTCTGATTCACAAGTTCAAATGGCAAATACACATCTCAAATTCAGCACAACTTCTTACTGCTTAGCATAAAACAGAGGGCTCAGTCTAGATAAGGGTTATAACAGAAATCTAATCTGCATTCCATCTTTTTTCCCCTATACAGAAAGATAGCTATTAGGGTGACAGAGTACAAGAGATGGCACAAAAACAGGTAACTACCTTGCCCATAATAGCCCACAGAATTGCTATGGAGAAGGATTAAGACACAACAAGGTATCACCTTCAAAACCAACTCCAGTGAAGGTAGGTTAAAAAATGAAGTTTGACACAGCCATAGCAATTTCTGTATCAAGGAGACCTGAAGAACCTTTGCATTGTTGCCAAGTGCATCTGCATGAGAAAACACATTTTAAAAAAATGTCTAGGAAACAACACAGTGCCTATTTCATGTCTACAGTGATACTATGCAACAAGTCAATCCAATTTTCATGACATTCTTTATGTCCTAAAAACTACTTCTTTATTCTGAGTTTGCCTTTTTTGATATTCTGTCATAATAGCTTTAGACAGAGCACCACAATACAGCACAAATCCTCACAATAGGATCATGCTTCAGGCATTTTATTCCCAAAGATTATTTTCTAAAGCTGTACTCATGCCTGCATTAATTTTTTTGTACGAGTAGAATATATAAGCAGCATAACTACATTTCAGTAAAATACACATCCATCTACAGACTGAATTGCAGGTTGTCTCAATTCAAAACAAAAACACTGAGTAAGTTAACTAAAAAGTGTAGCAAACTGCAGTTTGTAAGCCCTTACACAGCCAATGAAACGAGGGGACAGTAAAGGAAGATACTCATCACACCATATATCTTGAAGCATTCTCTATGTATGTGGTCAAGATACTGCAGACACTTGAGAGGGAAGCTTGTCTTTACAGTATCAATAACATGTGAAGGTATGCATCAGGCTCTTTTTTGCTCTACAAATATAGCAAAAGCAAGGTGTCATTTTTCCCCTTGATCCCCTCTCATCAGGGGGCTATCAGGACTATCAGTAAGCCTCAAACGGGTACTGAATCAACTTTAATTTCCATTGTTTACTGTCCCTTGCCATCTTGTTTGTGTGCACATCTTCTCTACAGGTGAATTCAGGCATGACACATTCAAACTCTCAGATTAGGATACAAATTTCAAAGCCCTTTGGTGAAACAGTGACTAAGAAAACTTATTCAAGTGGAACAACACTCCTCAGTACACTAACACACTTCACAGGGTGACTGGAACTAGTTTCCATTACAAATGGCTAGGATTACGAGATAGAGCTGCTTTGTACATACAGTCCTTTTTTAATAAAGTCTTTGATACACCCCGACCTCCCATGAAGCATACTCTCATTATCAGAGGTAACTCCAGCTTAGCTGGTTCTACAGTGTCTTGGACAAGGCTGCTCTCTCACTGAATATCTGCTGAAAGGACACTGCTAAACATTCAGTTTCTTAGTTATTCCATATTCACTGAAAGGTGATCTGAAGGGCTTGGTCCTGAGCAAGCAGGACTGCCTTCCACACACAGCATGTGTGAGAAGCATGTCCACGCCCCTAGGCCCACAGAAAGAAGCTTGGGGGAAAGCAGAGACAGCTGAATTTTGTGACTCAGGACAAAAAAAATCCAAAAGTTGGGCACAACATCAGGAAGGGACTTAAGATGGACACAGACAGAGACTGCTCCCAGTGATATGGGGGCAGAGGACAAGGGAAAAGAGACAAAAATATCTCAGTCTCTTTGTAAGGATGATAATGACCAGAAAGACTCCTTTCCTAATTTTGATCCAGGAGAAAAGTTCCCAAGACAACCTGCTGACACATTTGGCAAGTCTATAAGATGTACCAAAATGAAGTATATTGAATATGCATTACACTCTAGAATTCAAATTCATAGAGAGAAAGTAAGGGATCTTGCACCACTATGTCAATTGATGTAAAATTGAATCCATCGAAAACTGCGGTAATGTGCTTCAGAGTGTCCTGAGCTTTAACGCAGTCAATATTCTTGAAGGACAAGCTCCTCAACAGAAAAGCTGTCACAGTTAGTCTGGGAAGGCGAGAACAGCATGTCTCTGCAAGCACTGAACAGCCCCTATAGTATCTGCAAGGGAGATCAGGTTGATCTTGGAAATAGGAAAGGTCCACACTGAAAGCACTCGATCTGTTTCCTGAGAGCAGGATAACATGACCTGAAGGCAAAGCCTAGAACTGGGTGTCATGAAGGTGTGGGGTTGTTGCTGTTCTAGAGCTGGAAGGCAGATCCTAAGAATCATAAAACAAGCCCTTACACCTAAGAAACTAGCTTGTGACACAGATTTTGGAGTGACAGAAGCCACAGTTGTCATGACAAACTTTATAACTTACAGAAAGAGTCATTAACTTTGTACATTCATCAGGAGACAGAAGAAATATCTGTAACACTTTCCGGAAGGCATTTGAAACCTCCTTAGATAAACCTGTCCTTTACCAAAACAGAGATATAGGACTAATGCTCCCTGCCACTAAGTCTCAGACTGATGGTGATCTGACACAGTGCTTACTACTCAAAGCTCCAAGTGCTTTGTGTAATCTGTCTGGCCTCATCTCTCTCTTTCTCCCTTTCAAACAGCAATACTGAGATTAGATAGATAGATAGACAGACAGATAAAGGGAATTCCTAGGTCTTTCTGTTTAGTTCAGATCCTATAATTTCATTTTGTCTACCACTGAGTCGCCTTCAGCCCATGCTTCCATTCATGAAATCATCTACACATACTGCTCAACTTTCTTTGAGTGGCTTCAGTTGTTTCCAGGACCTGCTCAGAAAAGCCCACTCCAAAATGGGCAAAACCTGGGCACACAGCGGTCTCTCTCATGGGCTGTTTTCTACTACCCCACCAGTACCCATAATCTCCATAAGACACGCTCCAAACAACTGTTTAGTCCTGTCGCCGGGGCAGCTGGATCCCAATATGCACAGACAAATACAGACTTAAGTAAAAATGTGCAAAACAGAACTTTCTTTTGCACAATCTCTCCTTGGTATCTCTGGCAAATTTACAAACCAAATCCAGGCAAACATTCCGTAGGTCTACGTTGCTCTGCTTCCATCAACATCAATGAAGCTATGAAAACTTAAGGCAGCAGAGGATCTTGCATCAGAAAGTACGTCATCCATCTCAAAATCTTACACTGTGATCCACATGAAACAAATCATCTTTGTATACCTGAAATGCTAAATATCTGTTTTCCCTTTCTCTTCATTGTACTCTAAAAGACAATAGAAATCGCACATTGCAGATGTTTAGGGAGGAAGACAGACTCTCAAGGGTTTGGTTTGATGCTCACTCCAAGTTTTAAATGCTTAATATCCCTTGTTGCCTCACAATCTAAGCACAGAACACCTGGACACATAGAAATTTTCACAACTTCTTGTGCCACTGATCAAAGGATAAGATGATTAAAGAAAACAGTAAAAGGTTTTAGTTGTATTTGGATAAAACAGATATGAACAGTTTGTACTCTTGGCCAAAGCTTCTTTGAACACTAAGGACTACATCTGGCAAGGAATTCGAGAGTTAATTTCACAATAAAGCCTAAGAGCTTGTGCTTTGTGCATAGCACAGAAGAAAAAAAAAATCTAACTTTTCCTATTTAAAAAAGGTGATCTATACTTAAGCAAAGAAGGCACAAACATATGGGGCTGAACTATCAATCGCTTTTACAGGGTATTGGAGGACACAAAATCAAAGTGGAGGACTGTGTGGATACTGTTCCTCTGAAAAACAAATAGAGACACTCATAGGGCCAGAGGGGAGACCAAAAGCACCAAAATATCAATGAAAATCAATCCCAAGTGCTGGAGAAAAAGCCCTCCTTCTCTATGCTTTGACACACATTTTAGCACAGGAAGTTAAAAAAACAGGGTGCTCAGAATGGGTACATCAGTTGAGTCCATCAGCTTCAGAATTTTTTTCTTTTCATATTCAACACTGAAGGTGGCTTTCTCTTCACTTTCAAGAACATGGGCAGCCAGTGCCAGCTAGATACTTCAACTAGCTCTTGGTTGTGACCACAACCTGCTTGGCCCAGTGCTTGCATTCTGGGTTTTGTTCAGAATTTTCTTGTTTCCTTTTTGCCTTGTTCCTTATTTCTTGTTCCTTTGTTTCTTGTTTCCTTTTAAAGCTCTGCCAAAAGCCTTTTCTTTCCCACCATGACATGTATTTCAGACTGATCAGTAAAAGGAAGTTGGTTAAAAAGCGAGAATGAATGAGCAGAACAAATACTGATTTCATTTAAAATGAATACTTTAGAAGTTTGAGCAGAGTAGAAATATTCTTCCTTTATAAATCATCTAACTCCCTGTACCAGACTAAGTGTGATTCAGCTCCAGACAGAGATATTTAAACATAAGGATCTGCACTGCTCTTCTACTCAGCCGAGATCTAATTGCTACAGTCAGAGAACTCTAAAGGAGCAATTTGGCTCTCCTGTGACAGACACCTATGACTGATCAGCGAATTCACTAGTAATTTTATCTCCTTGGACTAGAATGGTATGTTCATGGATAAATATCTAAATTACTGGATAGATAACAAAATTAGAGGTATTTTCATGCAGTCTCTGAACTTGGTATGGACAGTAAGGCTTTAACAACCAAAATGGTGCATCTGATTCTTTGGTGAGACACCACCTCAGAAGAATCCAAGCATGTTCATGTCAGTGGAAATGCCAGCTGAAGGTGTTTGATGAAACCAGGCTCTGCCGGTACCAGCCCACTCATGCATCGGACCAATGAACCAGCTCTAATGGACCATGTTTGCTGACATAACGTGTGAAGTGCTGTCAGCATTACCTGCACAATGTAAAGGTAGACAAACTTCTTGTTGCTCCAAGTTTTCAGTCTTACTACAATACAAAAATTAGATCTACTTGAAATTTTTAATCCAGACTATTTTTTTTTAAATAATATAGGCTTTTGAAAAAATGGGGGGGTCCAAAGCAATATTCTATCTGATTATAATTATTCTAGTTTTTGTTTTCTTCCAGGTAAAGATCCTTCTGTTGTTATAGCACCCTCTACTCGATATAGGAAAAATTACATTTGTCAACATATTTTTCTGAAAGCCAATTACACAGGCCTGCCATACCAAAGGCAGTAAACTGTTACATAAATAGGTCCAAAAATTACATATTAATATCATGGCTTTATTACTGGTCTTGTTGAAGTGATATCCTAAATTGAAATCAACATAAACCTGAACCCCTTCCTCTCCCTACTGGCCCCACATGATGATTGCTAATTTCTCTGCAGAGCCAAGGGTGAGCAACTCCCTGAGTAACAATTATGCTTCCTTGCAGAAACAAAACTGCATCCCCCAGCCTACCCTTCCCTCTATGGGAGCTACAGCAAGCCAACTGACCAAGGCTTCTTCCCAAGCAATATAGGCAGCAAAATCATGGTCATTTTGTCCATATGTCCATTTTGGACAACTACCTTACCTATCCCTAAAAGCCAGTTCTGCCTTTGTACCTCCTTGTAGATAACCATATTTTATCCAGTCCTGTCATTCTGATGGCAGGTAACACCACTGTTGAAGCTCTCTTTGTATTATTCCCCATAATGGTGTTGAAGCATCAGCAATGTTTAATAGTCTCCAGTGTTTATTCCAGGAAGAGCAGTACTTGTAGAAATTGTGCCAACTTCCAACTGTCTGACAGGTCTTTTATTGCTGCTGTAATGGTGAACTTGCCACTGGTTGCCGCAAGAGAGGAGCCCTGAAGAGAAGATACAAGGACTCCCTGAAACAACATCTCAGCCTTGGCCATATTGATCACCATAACTGGTCTACTCTGGCCTCCAATCGGGAGGTCTGGAGACACACCATCTATAACACTGCTGATGCTTTTGAGAAAGGACACAGGATCACTCTCGAAGAGAAAAGACAATGCAGAAAGAATTGAGCCTTGCAGAATATACCATCTAAGGAGTCTTTCTGCTGAGCCTTTTGCAATCGGACATGCCTATCTC
This sequence comes from Neopelma chrysocephalum, assembly GCF_003984885.1. Lineage (NCBI taxonomy): Eukaryota > Metazoa > Chordata > Aves > Passeriformes > Pipridae > Neopelma > Neopelma chrysocephalum. Next base: position 25,132,664 of record NW_020897694.1, on the reverse strand, counting down.
GTATTGGCCTTTTTAGCCACCAACACACTTGCAACAAACGTGGGTAGAGCCCTTCCCAAATCTTCGTTCGCGAAGCCTAGCCATGATGAATAGTGGAAATGTCATGTGTTTTGATATCACAACTACAGACTACTAATGTCACAGAATAGTGCACTTATAGGTTGTGAAAGTAGCCTAATAACACATTAAGGCCTAATGAAGCAACATACCCAAGGCCCTTCTCCCTGTTTCAGTATATTCTCATACATTAAGTAAATGTTCATGTCTCCCACTGACACTCAGAAGAGAAATCATGATTTTGTCTCTGAAATAAGGAACCAGGAAGCCACATGTAGATTGAGAAAAGTATAGAACAGAAAAGTCAGTCAAACTCTACATTGAAAAGGCAAACTTGCTGCTTGAGAGCAGTACCTCTAAGGTAGAAAGCTTGTAATTTAAACAGGTGGTAAAAATATACACTAAGGAAAGTTAATGAGCTTTAAAACCCTAAAGTAAACTACTTTAAGGCACACAAGAAATACAAGTGACACTTATGACATAATTAAATGAAGATGTAAGTGGTTCCATGGGTTACCTATGATTGGTACAGTAGTAAGGGCAATGCTCAACTTCTTTCTTCTTTGTTTCTCAAGGCAGTCAAAACTAAAATCCCTCTGCTCCAGCTTACTCAGCTCTCCATAATATCCCATAAATAAAACACACCATAAGTATACACAGAAACTTAAAACAAAACACTTTGTTGTGTCTTATCTTCAGCCAGTTGCATAAAGCAACAGGCCTTTAACCAGCACCTACTTCTTCCCATGGAATATCCTCTGCCAACACCTGCTGCTGCTTCCTCCTATGAGGATAGGAGAGCTAGACTTAAGACCTTTTTGGTCTTCTCAACAGGGGCTTTTGAAAACACCTGATACTCAGTAATATTCCCATTAAATATAGCTATCCAAGGCAAAAGATTAATTTAATAGCTTTATATACCAAAATTTGTTACTCGGTTTTCTAAATGAATGCATTGTCATGAACAGAGATGCACCATTGAAGCCTACGTAAAAATAAATAATGTCACTTAGGCCCTTCTTTAATTTTTACACAAAATCTTTTCTATGTTATTTATCTCCATTCTGATCTATCAGGAGTGGGCATGCCTCCCACTCTCAAGGAATCCAGTCTCATCCAGGTTACAGTCAGTCTGATTACTACATCCTTTCATAGACACTGTTTTCACACTGTAAGAGGAATATGGAACCAACACTCTAAAAAGAAAAGAAAATAACACAAACCAGTAGGAGTTATCAGGGAAATGCTGCAGTAAAAGCTGCTTTCCCTTACCAGATAATCAATAACACTATTTTCACATCTTGATTATGTTACAATTACCTGTGCAAAGAGAATTTGCATTTTTATACCTTCCCTCATTTGGTTAGTGGAATTTCAACATATTTAGAGTTAGTGTAAAGTAGTCCTTCGGTTCGTCAGCACTCCTACATATAATATTTTTGAATAATCACCATAATGACAATTTTTAAAAGCATTTTATGTTTTAAAAACATTAATGCATATTTGTGCTTTTGTTCTACAGCATTTTATCTTACATTTTATCTTACAACAAGTACTTTAGAAAAGGGGCTGGGGGGTGGGGGAGGAAGCACCAAAACCAGAAGAATGAAGCATATATGGGGAAAAGAAGGGGTGTAATTTTTCTTCAAGTCATCATGATCCGGGCTAATTGCATACCATTTTTGGCATGTAATTGGTATGTAATGTTTGGTAGGTAAGGGGGTTTACATCTACACAGCAACTAGGTGGAATGAGCTTATTAAGCCAATTGACGTAACGTTAATCTATCTCAGGGGGTATTCACAGGTCTGAAGACTGAGCAGCCAATCCAGATGTGACCCCAGGCTGATGTTCAGCACCTGAATCTGCTGACACCACTGTGGCTCCATTGCTTCCTGTAATTCAAATTCTGCTTGATTACACATATCCACACCACAGCCAATTCAGGCTTTCGGCTGGACTGATTTCTATCGTATCAGCAAATGGTAGCCTGCCCTGCCTGTGGAGTAGAGCACAGCCAACCTAGATGGAGCTGTGTTTGCCATCCTGAACTTCCACAGTGACAAATAGCTAAATGCTGGTATGTTTCTGAGCTCTTCTGGACGCTCACAGGTTTTGAATACAGACACTGGCTCCAGCTTCTCAATGAGACCCCATGAGACTATCCTGATGCCACTGCTGGCGATGGCAATCCCCAGATCTACTAGCTCCAGCAAGGCCTCCCTTGAACAGAACCACTGTTCAATATTACCTGTTTGCCTCCACTCACCTTCAGGACTGACCAAAAGCTCAGGCACACATCTCATACGTCAGCTTACACCTTTAGCATCATTAGCTTACAAACTAAACCTCACGGGATAAAGACTGTTTGAGCTGACCCTGGTGTTGGTAATTTGAGGCATGCATGTAGGGTACTGTCCCTGATAAATTATATTATACAGTTCAGGGGAGACTATGAAATCAAACATTAAACATGTCTTCATTATTTCTCTCTAGATAATTAGAGAGAGAGTCAACCAAGAACAGATTCACCTATGAGCCCAGTTCCTAAATAGAGACATCACAAAAGGACGTTGCCTGTATGGTACGTACAGAGAAAATAGGGTGATGGTAAGTAAAACTATCTTTTATGAGAAAGACACAAGGAACAATTCACTGATATCCATTACAGGCATATTGAAATTGTGCAAGAGGTGTTATGAAGATTTATTCCTAACTAGCTATCAACATACATCTACACAGCATATAGTGGTGGCACACAGACAGAAGTTAAAAGTAGTTGGAGTCTCGAAAGCAGGAGAGTTGATCCCTCTTGTCCTCCCCCCATTTCATTCTCATTCGAGTGTAATGAATCAACATGAAACCACTTTGCTCAAAATCTCTCCGTTCTCCAATTTTTTTGCACTGCTGCTTCAGAAAGGACAGAGGACACAGAAAGGAGCAAACAAGTAGTCAGGAATAACTAGAAGGGGCACAGACTAGAAAATAAAACTGTCAGTAGTTTTTTCTTTGTCATTGCAGAAAAAAAACTTCAACCCTAAAGCCTGGAATACATTTAGGTCTCAGGAATGCTCTAGAGACCAACTCCCCATAACAACAGAATTGACTTTAACAGTACAACAGCAGAGATAAACGTGACTTGCAGCAGCAATAATGCACCTGCTAACAATACTCCAAGAATTTGAGTATTTTAATAATTATAGTTTCTACTCAAGTATGCAGAAGACTAGCAAAAACAGCAACATACTGACCTGTATCTTCTTGAATTCCCAAAAGCTCAAAAATCTTAATGTGTACATACTCCACTGCCATCAAATTTGAAGTGAGAAGAAACAGTCACTGTGGGACATTTGAAGATCCAGCACTGCTGATTTGTGTATCCATCACTTATTCTAATTTTCACAAAGGGAAAAAATTGCTCAGATGCAGAGATTTACCACAGCTGAAATAATAATGGTCTATAATTTCATCAGGATAAAATTGGAGGAGATTCTCTTTCCTAATCTAATAAAAAGAAACTAAATTAACCAACATTTTGGTATTTAAACACTATGAACTGTGGATGCAATCTGTTGCATTAGTTACGTGAGATGAACCAGTGAAGACCAAGCATGTAGGAGCCTGCAGCAGTATTTAAGAGATGTAGAGAAGGTCAGCTCAAACAACAGCCAGAAGCTTAGCATTCTTGACAGGTTTACAGGGGAAAAAACTATGAGAAAAGCACAAATAAAAAGAAGAAATTAACCAAAAGTTCCTGTTCTGATTTCCCCTCTCACATCTGGGATTACACCTCCATAAGACAGGAATAACATGTACCCACGTATGGTTATCCACTGAAACAAGCTTAAGTGGGTCACTGGCTGACAACAGTTGACATTTTGCCCAACCAGGCATGTGTCTGCCTAAAGAATCTTACTGAAGAAGTATTTTCAAGACAAAATATTAGAATACTAAAGCAACTATTAGTGTTGACTCAGCTTTGAATGATGAAGCAAGAAGGTTCTGGAGAGGTGGATAGGGAGGGATAAAGAAATTGAAATGTCCCTTACCGAGTATTGTGATTACTAGCTTTGCCTACTGATTTTTAGAAGACTATACACCAGCAACATCCACTAGAATTAAGTCAAAAAACTTATATACAGTTTGAAATATTACTCATTCCAAACTCTAAGTTACTGAGGGGGGAAAATAGGCTAATTATTTTTTTTTAATAGTGGTTACATAAAATCATACAAGAGATGCACAACTGATTATACAAGAGACATACAAGTGACTTTTTTACATCAGAAAACTTATGAGATCCTGAAGTAAGAAGAATGAAGAGTAAATACTGCCTACTGGCCATACCTGATCTAAATTGAAAAAGATAACTATTTCTCACTGAAAACAGTAAGGATCTCTGAATTAATTGCAAGGGCCATCTTAAGAAAATAAATACAGATATATTAATCTTCCAGATAGGAACTAGTAGCATACCAAGTTTAAAAAAAAAAGTGTTGAAGAGGCAGGTTTTGCTTTCGTTTCTTTTCCAAACAAAAGAGATTTTAGCCATGTTTTCAGAAGAAAAGAAAAAGGAGGCATCAACAGAAAGGCAACACTGGAAATAGTGCTGAGGACTTACTTACCTGGGAGGTATAAATAAGCTAGTGATAAGAACTTCCAGTGATGACTCCCAGCTGGGTGTGCTGGAGCTGTAATGTAGCTGCTCCTAGTGTGATAACTGTGAGTGCTAATGCTCTCAGTCAGGTCACAAGACTGAAGCATATTACACAGATGTGACTTAAAACACACCACGAAACACAGTGAGAGCTGAATTCATTCCACTACCACTCAGGAACAAGTCTTACTAATGAGGTATGCTACCCTCATATTGCAGCAGTGCATTGCTGGACAGGTCTGCTGCTTTTCAATTTGTAGTCCTGTCACAGCGTAACCTGAAGGTAATTTCAGTAGAAAATACAAACTTATCTCCTACTGTTTGCATTCAAATCTCATCTTCACTCAACAAGAGGCAACTCCCCACCATGACCTTACTATTTACACCTGGAGGCATTGCATTTCCAACTGAGAGCCACCAAATGAACTGATAGTTCTCCTAGATACAAACAAGTATAAAATGTTCTGAGGTTCACTGTGGAGATGGTATTTCAATTTTACCACGTGTATCACTCTGATACACTAGATGACCCTGAGTAAGGACAGAAGATGGGGGACAGAAGAACAGACATGTTGGCTTAAGATAGGATAAAGGAATTATCAGAATCATTTTTGCAGATGCAGCTGTACAAATTTTTTAGTCAATTATTTATGTCCCCCACCTCTCTAAGTCTTAGTACAACTCATAACAATTTACACTGTCTTAGGCTCCTATATACTAAATGTTTAAAAAGTAAATAAAATTGTGAAACGTTAATATTTGTAAGTATAGGCCAAAAAGGATTTACTGATGATGAGCCATTCATTCCCTTTCTCCCCCACAACAACTATTTGAACCCCTTGAGTAATTTATGTTCAAAACAATGGGAACATTGAAGGTGAGGCTCTCAAAGAAGCGTGGCAAATGTGATTTCAGATCAACTGTATAATTCTACATGTGTATCACTCTCCACAGTATTTTACCACGTTAATACATTACTTTACATGCTTTTACCATTGTAACATGGGCAGCGTACCACCTTCGGCACAGTATCTGCTCTACAAGTAAATAAGGATTTCATAAACTAGGCTGCCTAAAACCCACTGAACTTGTTTAGAACTGGAAAGCTTTTCCATAAAAAAAAATGCATATATTCTCGTTATAAACAGATAAATGCAAATTATCAAAAAACTTGTGAGTTTTGCGTGAACATGTGACCTCCTCTGAGCTCCTTCTTTGACATTGGTTCAGCATCTCCTACAGCCTCCCAAGAGGTCAGTAAAATACCACAGCTTGAGGCATTCATGAACAGTGACTATGCCTCTCACACTACATCACAGGAAATAAAATGTATCATGACATTAAAAGCCTTTTTGAAGAAACCTTTATTGTCTCTGAGCAATCAAATCACCAGGATTCCCCTCCTACTGTTTCTCATCTCCTATATAGTGGAAAGGCAAGAAATGTACCCAGATGAAAGGGTTTTGCACTTGACAACAATATGAATGTTCTGAAAGTACACTAAACCCCTTAAACAATAATTAAGCACCAAATGAACCATTTAAAAATTCACCACTAACATTAGAGCAAATTAAATTAAGCCAAGATTAACATAGTAAGTTTGCTCAACCCAAAAGCAGATATTTCATATAGTTCCTGTTTAGCAATGTGTAAACTATTTTTCAAAATATCTGACTACAAAGAAGGGCCAACAAATACATGCAATTAAGTAAATGGGACAGCTGGGTAACCTATATTCAAAGCATAAGGGTGAACTAGCTCTTTATTTTTGTCCCCCACAGTCGTTAAGATGTTCAGTCTCCAGGTTTCTGTTGATAAAAATTAACAGTTTTCACATTCTAACATATTCTATTACCCAATTTACAAAGCTGTGTCCCTTTTTATTAGCACCCCTATGTTACTTGCTGATTCTTGTGGGGGAGGAGTGAGTAAGGAGGGAATTTCCACAGGATTTCTTAAATATCAAGGAAGTCTATTTTACTGCAAACTATTTTGTTCACATGTGTGTTGAAACTTGTGACATACCTGAGACCTTTATGTCAATGAAAACAGCAGGATCTAGATAGTTGAAAGACTTCAGTACAGTAGGTTACCTTCTGTGTATTATTCGAATCAGGAATGACAAAATATAGGGTCATTATACAGGGCTGTAGGTTGAATTTAGATGTTCGAGTTATTCATGGATAGAATCCAAATTTCAATAATTTTAAGTGAAAACCTCCCCTCACCCCTCAAACATTTTCAGACCCACATGCGTGTTCTACCACTTACAAGTGCAAATAACTTGTTTAAATTCAGTTGAGATGGAAACTTTTTTTTGAGGGATTGATATCTGTTACCCATCAGTCACTTTGGCAAGGATAAACAGGTAGTGTTTGCTTGCAAGAATATTTACAGGTTCAACACTTTTCACTGCTAACACTGGTATTTTTTTTCATTTTTATTATACAAGCAAGCACATAATTCCTATAGCAAGCTAACTAGGGGCATCCTTTTAAATAATCACCTAGTAACTAGGTAGGAATTAATTAGCTCACATCTTTATGTAACAATAAGTATAAATAAGGATGATGCATTTCTCTTTAAGTAGTTTAGAGATAAATTCACAATAGTAAAAATGACATCAATAGTAGGAAAAAAATCCCAGTGTTTCCCATGTTCCAAATGTTTCAAAACATTTAGGTTTGTTCATTTCACCAAAATATAAAACTGAAGTATCTTAGTATGAAATTCCTACTAAATCAGGTTCCCATGAGATGATTATTGATTATTCAGGAATACAGTAAGGCTACAAAGTTTTTAAATTAAAATACGCTTGACAAAAGACCAATTTTTACCACAACTACTATTTATCTTTTTCAATAACCAACTACAGACACTTGTACTTACAACTGCCTCCCAGAATCTGTATGATATTCTTTTCATGCACCATTTCAATGTAAACTAATTAAAGGGAACTAAAAAAGCCAGGCAAAATACAAAGGCTGAAGACTTCAGTATTGAGTCTGAGCAGCAGTTTATGCTACTGATGATGTCTAAGAGTAACTTCTGATGTGCCTTGTTCACAAAGTTATAATGTGAGGAACAGAGCATACTATAATTGTTCCAGGAGCTGCAAACCTCCCAGCACAAACTGACTAATATGACATTGCAAGTAACATTTAAATTTCAAAGGCACTGCAAGATAATCTTTTCAAGGAAGTTAGACATGGCATTTTATTGCCGACTGACATGGCCTTCACATTTAACATTAATTACACCTCTATTTATTCTACTTATAAACTTAATTATCTAGCCCAGTCATTCTAACCAAATGTGAAAGCTACCTAAAATTGAATTTGACTGGTATATCAAAACTTCACCTTATTTTCAATTCAGTGATTAATATAATTCCATTATACATTTCTTTAGATTGTATCTGGAAAATAAAGCAGCATATCAATAGGACAAAGGATATTGCAATTAACTTTTGAAGTTTCTACTTAATTCTTCAGCATTTACAAAGCAGCAGAGAGAATAATGCAAATAAAGAGATGAAAACTTATGAAAGAAAACTAACAACCTCTTTAAAAACACCTGAGGGTGGCGGTGGTTCCACTTTCTTATGATAGCCCCATCACAGCCACAAACACCTCAGGCATGAATCTAAAACTTATAATTCTTCATAGTATAATAAAACATTTTCTCTTTGTGCTATATGCTGTTGCAAATTCTTAACTAATAGCTCTTCTTTATAGTGCCTTTTTGGTTTTTTTCACAAAGACACTGAAATGCCAGAAGCAAACATACCATCTATTCTCACTGTCTTATACAACACCTATAATTGACAGTAACCAATTAGAACCTTCTAATCAACATCTCTACTCTGCCGCTGGCAGCACACTCCACACAACAGTTCTGACAACAGACTACCCACTCTTCAGAATAGATACAAGAAGTGGTCATAAAAGCTAAAAAACTGTACAGAAGTCTTTGTTTACTTGTTTACTGTTGTTCATGTTTCATATCCCTTCACACACAACTGCACAATCACAGAAATGTGACCACACGTGATCTTTTTTGTTCGAAGCCAACTCCAGTACATTGATATTGCCTTTCTTCTTTGCATGTCCCACTCTATATTCTATTTGTGTTCTGGTCCCACACCTCTTGTTCAGATCTTTTGTTTTCATAAGTTTGACCAACTACTAGCATTTTTTTCTTTAAATAACAGTAGTATGCCATAGGTGATGACCATTTTGGGCTAATCACTTTTGTAAAACCTGTTTGTGGTTGTTTGTTTTGGTTTTTTAATTATTATTTGGGTTTGGTTTGGTAGGTATTTTTGTTATTTGGTTGTTGGAGTTCATTTTGGGAGGCGGGGTTTGGGTGTTTTGGTGTGTTATTTTTTCAATAAACAAGCCATTATTACAAACTACTTCATCAAACTGGACCTAAGGGGCTTTCTTCCAACACTCAGGAGACAAGTCTCCTCCCACATTCTAAAAGATACCCATGCACAGATTTTTTGGAGGAGCAAGGTAAACCATCACAGATATCCAGAAACCACATTTGTTAACAATGTATACCATATATCACTGTCTCTGCTGACAACTGTCATGCACTACAAAGCTCCTAGTTATTACTAAGAACTGAGATATTGTTATACTCCACCACTTCAGTCTTACCCCAAAATACTGGTTGACAAGATTTGAAAGATATACAGCATGCCTAAACTATCCAATAATGAACAATTTAAATCTTTTGCAGAGACAGGACATAAATCAATCACTTTTTCAGTGAAAATGAAGTTGGCAATACATCCATTGGATGGCAAAATTTCCTCTTTAGAAGCACTCAGACCTTGTGTCTGCAAGGTCAAGCACGTTGAGAAAGATCTATTGGACCACGGGTACTAATGATGTCAAAGTGGTAAAACTGAAACAAGTGTCCTGTGGCCTATATCTCTTTCTCCCTTCATGAGAAGGAATTTCTATTGCCAGAGATTCTTTTTTAATCTTGTCCCCCCTCTCAAGTTCACTACATCTTTGTCAAGGCTATAAATGCTGGAGCTCGAGAGTAAAATTAGGAGCAGCATCTTGACTTCTAGTTTTGGGTTTTGTGGTAGCCACATTGAAATGCCTCTATTATTAATACTTAATTAGTCTCAACAAAAATATACAAGATAGGACTGTGCCATACAGCTACAGCTTCCAGCAAAATCTGTCTTGCTTTGATACAGATGAGAAGAATGTCCACTTTGTGAATGCACACGTAGATGAGGGAGACCATCATCGTTAGATCTGCTGCAGTTTTTAGTGAATACCTGCCATGATTATGCCATAAAGGGCAGCACACAGCATATTAACACACTCATGCCCAAACCAAAAAAGAGCATGTTTAATGGGTTCACATACTTTCCTATCTGTCATCCAAAGTTGACAGCTTGCCTGACAAAGGCCATGGGTGGTTAAGCAGGGGCCACAAAGTGTGAAATTTCCTTTGCTGGGCAGCCGAATTTGATGATTTGGAAACAAAGGGTGATCTCATGACAGGAACAAGAAAAAAAACACCCACCCAGGATTCAATCTCTTCCCTACAAAGTAACAGTCTGAAATAGAATAATATCAGGAATTTCTCCCCCAAAGCAATAGAAGTTCAGCTGACCCTAAGGCCACAAGGCACTGGCCTTAAAAGCAGCTCCCAGGATGTATTCATATCCAACTCTGCAATCACCAGCTGACTCTGCAGCTGTTCCAAAAGTTAATACAAGAGAGTGACTCTGGCACTGATACTCCCTACACATGAAAATTACTATTGAAATAAGAAAAGTTGGGAAACAGAGAAAAGATACCAGATGTTGTTCACAACATACAGGGGACATACAAAATGCAATACAGTTCAGAAAGTTCGTATTAAGGCTAAAACTAAAAAGTTTTTATTACTAAGAAGGAAGCATAAGTAGCAAGATGGATAACTCAAAAGTACTTGCAGTGTGGATTTTGCGTACCTGGGAAGCCAGGACTCTGCCAAATTGGTTTTTACTGGTAGGTCATGATCAAAGGGTTCATTCCAAAGCTGCCTGCCTGCAGTGCAAGACCAGTGCTCTTCAATTGTGGGAATACATACAGCAATGACGAAGAATTTGGGTTTAAACAGCAAAACAAGCTGACATACAAGCATAAGAAGGATCTCTTTTTGTAAACAAGGATACAGAAGAGTCTACATAATCAAAACATCTGAGAAACTTACAGACATTTGGAGTGCAATTCTTTTATTAATTCCAAAACAGAATGCTACTATCTTTTAAAGCCAAGATGAAATTAGGAGACAATATTTCAACACAATTAGCAGTGTTACTTGGTTAGTACCAGAAAAGAGCACTCTCACTTGGCAGGCAAGAGGTTAAGTGTACAGCTGTGAGCATCAAGGAATTTTCAAGTGCCAAGGGAAGAAAAGAACACAGAAGCTGAGGGGACAGATGTTGCCAAAGAGCTCTAAAGGGAAGAAAGACTTCAGACTAGGACTCTGTCCCACAAATGCCACAGTTGGACAAATCTAATTTTATTCAGGAACCATTAAGAAGAAAGAAATTGTTACAGATCAATACAAAACAGCTGTTCTAAAATGTTAAAATTATTTAAGCAAAAAATTACTTTCCCCTTTCCTCTTCTTCCCAACATCATTTATTTTATTTTTCTTATGTTCACAGTGCATAATAATAGGGAGAAGCTTATTGCAAGATTACAGTAGTAACTCAGGGATTAAGATTTAAAAAAGCATGCACTACAGTAGTGGTAAAGTGAGTTTTTTCTCCTCTTTCCACCAATCTTCATATAAAGCTTTATTTAAATGTTATCAATCTCAGCATTGGTTAATCACTTTCACAATTCTTTTACATTAAATCAGTCCCCCTTTCTCAACAAATGGTGGAAGGTGACGCCAATCCAAATGAAGCAATTATGTCAGAAACCAAGTCAAACCATTTTCATTTTTCATTTACTGTAACCATCTTTAAGTGTGATTAATCAAATCAACCTTCTCTTTCTAGGCAGAGCTGTAATTGCTAAATGCAAATTAAAGCATATTATATATGACATGTAATACTTAATCTGAAGACAAATTTTTATTAAGGTTTAAGTCAAACTTTGTTAAATGAGTTAAAGATACCCACTGAATATATCTTAACATTACATACATGCCCTATGAGAAAAGATATGAAATATAACAAAAATACTTCAAGCACCATAGATAATCCAATTGCTTTGGCAAAAAAAAAACAAACACAAAGAGTAACAGTAATATCATGTTTGCAAGAATAAACAGAACATCTTCACAGATTCTGTCATGCACTTTAAAAGGCGGTAGCAGATAATTCTAGGATCTCAAACAATTCTTTTTCAGCATAATGTACAATAATCATTCACAAAGATAAAGCAGAACTACATCCATTATTGAAGTAAGCTGATAAAATTTCAATTATTTTAATAATTGTTGACAACAGCTGTGAAGCCCATTGCTATTGCTGTCCCCTAAGCAAAGAGAGGCAAGCAAATCACCCCAGTAAGGAATCGAAAGGATGAGAGTTGATATTCTAATTCAATACCCTAATGTTTATTTTACCCTCTTAATTTTGTATCTATTGAATATCATATCAATGTTTTCTGATGTGATGAAATACAATTCCTTGTCCTGCTATGTGTGTAACTGTGAACCTATTTTATTAACAAAATCTGGAACAGAACAACATTGCCTCAGAAATGCAAAGAGGAAAAAGCAGGTTGCAGAATCTCTGAAAAACCTGAAAATGTAATAAGAAAAAAAAAATTCCAAAGCAAATCTACAAAACATGACGCAGGGTGTTGCTTTTGTAGGGTTTGCTACCTACAGAAACATGCTGTGGGATATCGCTTTAGTTCAAAAAGAAAAAAAAAAAAGGTATTTGGGGACATAGTAACAGAATCCATCTTCAGTGCTGAACAGTCAAAATGTAACATATTAAAGGATGTAAAATTATGAAGAGTTAATCAATTGCTTTTGGGATAGTATTTTTCCTCTAAATAATCCTCCACAGAAAGCATTTGCCTCACTTCTAACAGACTTTATTGTTTATGTTACAGAACAGCTAATATATTCTGTATTAGCAATGGAACATTATTTTTTATATATATGTAACTAATTAAAAGACATCTATTCAGCGTCCTGTGCTTTAAGTACACCATCAGTCCTCTTAAAAAATCTTACCTGAAATAACTGCACTGTTGCATATTACAGGAAAAGATGTGTTCTATCAGAAAACACGTTTTCTACCCAATTCACATTACAAGCCATCCATTTAGAATGTAAGCACACTTGTCAGGAAGCCTATGACATCCCCCACTGAACAGCATAGTCTGACAGATGCTATAAGGGGTCTAGCAGTTGTATGATGACCAGCCAGCTGGCTGACACTATACCAAACAAGATAGAGGAGAGGAGAGGTTAGAGATAGGGAGAGGCTCCCCTCTCAACAGGGAGAAAGTACTGTTTCAATTCCTAGTTTCAGCAATCACAGAATAGGAAATCTAGCACCTTTGGGAACCTTATTTTATTTTCCAATCTGACAATTGGCCAATAGCTTCAGAAATTATTTTAGGAAGAGGAAGATGCATTTGACAAGTCAGCTGACAGATAGAGAGCAAGCCTTTGACCTCTACTTCACCATGTCTGAAAACCAGGATGAAATGTCCTTGTGGATAAAACTCATGTAATCCAAGTGTGAATTTGTTCTACTCAATTCTCATTTTTCGTTCAGTAAGAGCAGTGTTTCTTCCAGGATGAACATATCCAAACCACCTGCACAATGAAGAATAAAGTAGAGATACTAAAGGTAGATTTCAAGAAGCCTTTGCTGCTAGGAGACTTCTGGGTGTGAAAACTTAACACAGACTTACCTATTCCACTGAGCAATACCTAGACTCTGTCTGGTACCTGAAATACCTTTTTTTAACTTAATTCAAGGCACAACTTAAACCACCATGCAATTATTACGCATCTCATTTGTTTTTCCCATTAGTTGTCGAATACTATCTCTAATTGGCCATCACTAGTTTAAAATATTGTTACAAAGCAGAAACAAGTTTATCACCTAATTCCATCCATGCTGCATTCCTGTAATTACATACATTTCAAATTACCAATTTAATATCTCATCCCACTTGTACTCACCTGGCATGGGCAGCAGGGTATGAGGAAGGGGAAGAAGAGAAAGACAAAAATGTGAGAGAGGAGAAACAAAAAGGTGCAGTACTGTAACAGACCTGTACCTCTCCAAACATGGCAATACAGCACTTCATAGTCTGCCTTTGAGTCCAACAGTAAACACACTTCTGAAATCAGGAATTTTTAAATGCAGCTTCTCTTGTACTGTACATTTCTGGCAGATACACATCTAACTGCCTTTACTACTTGTTTTTTTCCCCCATAAACAGTCATCTTTCATAGCTAGTCATGTTGAAAAATGTTTCAAAGTTAATAAATGCTATGAAAGTCATGTGAAGTTCACTCACAGAAAGCAATCTAACAGCTCACCACAGCAGGCAACACAGGGTTTTCTTACCAGAAGTTTTAGCCTGGACACATGTTCAGTGACATTACCCACTGCAGAGCTGCTCCTCCTGTTTCACTTTTAAGATGAGGAGAACATCCTCCCCCACCCAAGCAGTGTTCAGGAACCAAAGCTTAAACCATGTTTTTCAATCATGAAAGAATTTTCAGAAGCTGTCAATCATTGGAATGACACTTTATATGCACACTATGCTATTATTTGCTGTACATATAAAAGTATTTCTAATCCTCCGGAAAAGTTTTCCTTTCATGACACAGTCTACCACAACTGCTATTTGTACTATTTCACAGATTGCCACTTTTTGCTTAAACATACCCAGACACCTCACGAAATCCCTGGATTTACAAAGTTTTCTTTAAAGCTGCCTTAATTACAGGAAGGTTTGAGGCTTTTTTAATTAAGAGTTAAGAGAAGCTAAGGACAAGATGATTAGTAGTCACAACATTAATCTTCTTGCTGTACCTAACAACTTCATTTACTGTTTAAGACACAAACCCTTGTGGAGTTGCTGTTCTATTGAGCTGACGTTGATGTACTTGCTAGGAAGTTACTTCTACCTCTTATGTTCTCCTCTGAGATGTAATAGATGGGCTCTCAGGAAATTGAATCTGATAGGAAACACTCTCACTGACTTCACTGAGCTCTTACAGGGCTAAAACAGAAAAATAAGGTTCACAAGTGACAAAGGAGCCCAACGTGTTTAATCTACATACAGAGACTTCTTTGACAGTGGAAAAGAATTCCTGCATCAGCAACAAGATTTAGAAAATATACTGTCTGTTAATATTATCATTATCACTTAATAAAGGTTTATTTTAACAATTTCCAGGACAGTCTTTACATACACTGCTTTCATCACTGGAAAGGAATGGCACCACTCATACAATACACATTAAACAGCAGACTCCAATCCTTAATTTCCCAGCACAGTTGAGCAGCTTCATGCTACATTAGTCTGGCAATGCTAAAAGAACCCAAAAATAGAGATATTTTTAACCTGGACTGTCTAAGCCTCCAAGGAAATGAGGCTTAGGCAGTCCCTCATCTGTTAACTTGTCACATTTAAATTCTAAACTTGTTGGCAAATTTCAACTAAATTTGATAAAGAGTTTGGACACTCAAAGATAATTAAGTTCCTGTGAATTCTACAAAAACTACAATCTCTACGAAAGAAACACCTACATAATGCTCATAGGTGAAGGCAAAAGAGTTTTGACACAATAATTGAAATAAAAACACTCAGCCTGCATGTGTGTGCATTTAAGTATATATCATGTGTGTATGTATATTTGAGTATATAAACATTGTATACATTCAAAACTTTACTGGACAACCCAATCTAGACAGCCCTGCTTGAGGAAAGGGGTTGAACTAAATGATCTTTCCTGTCCAACCTACAAAATTTTTGGGTGGGATGACGGGGTCTTGTGTGCATGGCTTAGAGAAGCCATACCAAATGACATCAAACAGGGATGCTAGAAAAGAAACTCAGATTGAAGAGGAAGAAGACCTCCTTGGAAAGTGAAGGGCATAAATCCAAAGACAACTGAGCTTTAGCATTTATGATATTAAAGATCCTTTTTCTTCAGTGACCGTCAGAACTTCACTGAAGACTTGTCATTTCACTGTTTATATGCTACTGTCAGAAATCATCTCCAGTGATACAAGCTACACAAATGTGATTACACTAATGTAAAACATACTTTTGATAGCAAAGACCATTCCTCTAACCTTTTACATTGATGTGAATGTACCCATAGGAGGAACTATTCTGCAAAACAGTATTTCTGACTACACAGACAAACAGGACATATTGTGAAAGACTTAACAATCATGATGGACAAATCTTAAAAGCAGGTTCCACATGAAAGAAAAGCAAATCCCATCAGGCACTATTAACAAAAAAAGCATCTTTCAGTGTCCTTCACAAAAAACTCTTAAAGACACAAGACTGCTACAGTGTAAGAGTAACTAGGTGCTTGGATAGATAACTTTATGAAGGCCACAAAACCAAAGAAAAGACAAGGGCAGTAGCTACTCTGGAAACACATTGCCTAGCAGTATTTGTGGGAATCTGCTCAGATCCACTGTACTGTACTCTGCTATCAATGGACAATCTAACGATCCAGCAGCAAGAGCAGAGAACATCATGCTCTGGTATAAATCCATGGAACAACCACATTTGCAATACTCTGGGCACTTCTGATTCCTCTTATCACAAAAAAGATGTAAATGGGAAAGTTACTGAGAAGGACAGCAAGCACCTTGAAACACATGGAACAGATTAATCTGGGGAACCATTACAACACCCGGACTCCTCAGTCCAGAAGATGAGGTAACTGAGATATGACAGTAATTTATAAGATAATGAATAGCATGAAAATGGAGACAGAACAACTGTTCAGTGCACCTTCCAATTTAGTAACCAAGGAAATGAAGCTAATATGTGTCAAATTCATAGAGGGCACTCCTCGCTATTTTTTATTCTTGCTCAAGTACTTGCAACAGAGAAGTTTCATATGTTTAAAAAACAACTGGATGTGGGTTTTTTGGACTAAAACTTCTGCAAGCTATTTAAAAAAAAAACAACACAAAACAACACCCAACAAAAAACCCCCCAACCACAAGAGGCTAGGAGAGTATTCTGGGATCTTTGTCCAGCAACAACAAAAAGTCACTATCCTATTGCCAACAGGAGACTTTAGATTAAGTCAGTGCAATCATTTGTATATTTTACTGGCATATTTCAAGTAGAAAGCATTGGGGTATGGACCATCTTCAGACACTTTGGCAATGCAAGATCCTTTAATTTTGTTCTAACCTTCAAAACTACATTCACCATATTCAGAATAAGACAAAAAAAGGTTTGTGCCCAACAAAGACACAAAGAAACTTGGCTTTCATATGTGACTAATTCAGAAGACAGACTACTGGTGATTATTTATATCATCCCAGATTTCCATAAAAATCTGTATATTACACGTAAGTCTTTATAATGAGTTCCTATTACATAACTGAGCTGTGTGATCAACTTCAGAAGCCATCAAAAAACTAACCTCAGCTCTTAATATGCAAAGCAACACTTCAACTATATTTCTTTGGCCTTAACTTTAGCGTAGGTGGGGAAGAATCAAAGTAGTAATATAAGTGCAGTGTCCCAAATTTGCACCTTTTTCCTAACATATGCAGCATAGACATAATACCATGGAATGCAATACTTTAGAATCTTCATATATTTTACATTAACAAAGTAAGGCAGTTAAATGAAAGTCCAATAGAGTAAAGGTACCTAGAGGCAAAGAGAAGAGGGTAGCAAGGGGCAGCAAGATATGATTGTATTATGTATCCCAAATGACATGAATTTTTTTTGTTTGCACTTAATCTTACTATACCCTCCTTCCCAAGCTCTGAATTTCATTTATCACTGTATGCTGATAACCTGGCAACAGTGGCAACACTTTCATATATTTCTGTGCAAGAACAATAAAAACAAGATCCTTATTAAGGTTTCTTGAGGGGGAGAAAAAGAATAAAACAAAACAGTAATTTATATTATTCTTATTTTTCATCAAATAGAAAGAGAATTCGTTCCACAGAAACAGAATATTCAAAGTTTCCCTTGGGGCAGGAGGGGGAATGTTACTAAAGTGGAGACAAAGTGGTTGCTTTGCAGTCTGCCATAACAGGTTAACCAAAGTTTGAACTGTGAAAAGTTAAAGTTAACATAATACATGTCTTACAAGATGAGAGAAAAACTGAAAAGAGTTCTGAATTATCTTTTGGGGAGATATAGATATTGCTATTTTAAATAAAGCTTTTCATCAAGAACAACTTCTGAATCAAAACAATTCTTTCAAGAACATGAACCAAAATCTGCCTACAGAGCAGAACAATATCTGTAACAGATATTATTTCCATATTTTTTGAAGAGGTTAAGTTAATAGTTTCTCTCTAATACAAAAACAAGAGGAATAGAATTTGAATAGTATCTCAGACTCCCTGCATGGCACCCAAGAGTAGAAGAAAGAACAAAATCGTCATTGCTATGAAGAAAAATGTATTGAAAATATGCTAAAAAATTAAGCCATACAGTGAAGCTGTTTAGGAATATAGACTGTTCACTGTCTTAAGATCTGTAGGTTAACTGTTGAGTTCCATAGCAATAGCTGAGAAACTCCAGTTATTTTTACAGAATACCTTCAGAAATAAACCTCCAGAAAAATATACAGAAAGTAATTTCCTTTAATATTGCAACAATGGCAACAACCAGTATTTCCTCTGACATTTAGGGAAGGTAGAATTTAACAAATTCCTGGGACAGATAAGAGTATTTTATTTTTAAGCAGTATTTGGTCTTCTCACAGCTATGCAATAGAGACTTCTGTATGTATTCTTAACATACTCAAGTCAGTGTTGTGTATGAGCATATCTACATAACCATTTAACTGTTCACAGACTGAGCATACTCCAATATTTGATCAGCAGTGTGAGAAATAAAGAATCGATTTTATTACAAGCAAATGAATTTAGCAAATCACTAACATAAGAGTTTTTCTTTACTAACCTATAGGGCGTATCGCGGAGTTGTAAGACGCCAGATTCAGCCTGGAACCGGTGTCAGGGAAACATGCAAACAGGAATAGGGAACTATAAATGAATATTGGTAAGGAAACCCCTTATACCACATGGCTGGTCCTGGAAGCTGCCGTGCTGCTGGACACTCCACCTCCCAGCACAACACAGCCAACCAGAAAGAGAGGAACGCCTCTTCTATGACGTAAACGGGGTTGAACCTGAAGAATGTTTAAAAAGCGGGACTTTTGAATTGAAGGGTGTGTTCCTGGGAATCCTGCATGCCTAGGACACCCAACACGTGTTGTAATTTTTCCTTTTCGTTTTGTTCCTTTTGTTTTGCAACTTTTGCCGTCTTTCTAAATTCAATAAATGAGATTTTTTTCTCTCAAGCAGGTAGAAGCTGTGTACTCAAATTACTATACACACAGACATACAAATATATGCAACTAGTCAAAAGACAGCTTTCAAGTGTCTTAATGATTTGCATATTAATGTGCATGGAGATGGTGTTCGGCAAACGTCTTCATTTTTAGCTGCTGGGTCTTTTACCAGGTTTTTTTGGCACTCAGGACTACTACTCAGACAAGGTCTCGTAACACCTTAGGATGAGTTTTGATGGCACATAATCACTTCTGGATAGTAGCATATATACCCAGTCCTGAAGACTATATTTTTTGCTTAGAAAATCAGTCCAAGAATACCTGTCACAAGACAGCTTGAACAGATTTAGAGCCTTCACATATTCTGAAGGCAGGCTAAAGAAACTTTGTAAAGTACTGAATTCCCAAGGGAGAACCAGGTACATCATACTCAACCATTCTTTTGGCTGCTGCCAGTGACACAGCAGGCATTGGACAGAGATGCAATTGCATCCACCATTCCCCTATTAGCAGAGGCATCACCTTGCTCTTTGACTTGACTTGACAGAGAAGAAACTTAACCTCTCCTCTGCAATGGCTACTATCTCTAGTTTCTAAGCAAGGATCATGACACATGACAGGTCCTGGGAATGATGGAACATACCAAGCGTTGAAGCTTACACTACCAGCCCATAAGGCCACAGAGGACACCCATGATGTCAAGACATGCCCTTTATCTTCACAGTTACTCAGATCCATACAGCAGTGTATGAATTATTTCTTCAAGGTTGGGATCAGCATCAGTACTAATGTTAAGATGCAAAAAGCCCTCCTGGTACAATGGAAAGGGGGATAAGAATTGACTGGAGCCACTTCAGCTGCCCTTTTAGGAGTCCCCAGCACCCAAGGAGTGATTGCCAGAGAATTTATAACGCAAGCACTGACGGCCACAGGCCAAAGTACACCATGAAACAGGGCTCGTCTGCTGCAGTTTAGGCCTGTTCAAAGTCTTTGAGGGAAAAAAAGCAGGAAGAGAGCCTCATGAGACTGCTAGCTAGCTGGCACACACCAAGTTTATGGGCTATTCACATTTCAAGCAGAGGCAAGTGTGTAGGTGGGTGGGTGGACACTGCTGTGCCTACGCACAGAGTAAGTATGTATGTGTGTAGGCTGGCACAAGGGATAGCGGTCAAGCACAAAGAAAGAACAACCCCGCACACACTAACCCAGAGGTAACACAGGAATTTTTAGCATACCCCTGAAAAATGGGTCAATGTAGTGAGTGTGTTCTGTTACTGTGATTTAGGTAACAGTTCAGAAAAGGTTGTCTTCCAGCATCAGTTTCATGCCAAGTACTTCACAAATTAAATTAACGTAATTTGTTTGAAAACAGTGTTGATACACATGATCACCTCCTTTAAAAATCAACTCTGTGTTAAATATATTCAGTGTTAAAGATAATCTGTTATTCACATATATCAAGTCCTTCATAAAAAAGCATGGAAATATCTTTGAGGGAAAGAGAGTCTGTTTATCAGAATCATCATGGCTAGGCTTCGCGAATGAAGATTCTGGAAGGACTCTACCCACACTTGCTACAAGCATGCTGGTGGCTTAGAAAGGTTAATGAGAGATAGACAAGTTCGGTTACATTATCAGAATAAGAAACCCTTAATAAAAATACACAACTGAGCTTTATGTGGTGCAACACAAGTAACAGATGCAGGTCACTGTGTCCTTCTCAACTTTGTAGTTTCAGCTTCAAAAGTGAGTTTTCAATATACAAAAATTAGTTTGAGGACATTCCTGTATTGCCTCCTTTAACTCACTACACTTCCTGATTCAGGGGATACTGTTCATCATATAGAGCAGACCACATCATTACAGAAAGACAGAATCATGGAATCATTGAGGTTGGAAAAGACCTCCAACATCATTGAGTCCAACCTTTGACTGAACACCACCATGTCAACTAAACCATAGCACCAAGTGCCACGTCCCGTAACTTCTTGAACACTTCCAGGGACAGTTACACCTCCCTGAGCACCTCATTCCAATGCTTAACCATACTTTCAGTGAAGAAATTCCTCCTGATGTCCAACCTAAACCTCCCCGGGCACAGTTTAAGGCCCTTTCTTCTTGTCCTGTCACTAGTTCTCTGGGAGAAGAGGCCAACTTCTCACCTGGATACAACCTCCTTTCAGGTAGATGTAGGGAGCGACAAGGTCACCCCTGAGCCTCCTCTTCTTTACATTACAGATCCCCAGCTCCCTCAGCTGCTCCTCATATGACTTACTCTCTAGTTCCTTCACCAGTTCTGTTGCCTTTCTCTGGATATGATGTTCAAACTGGCCAAGAACACTCCAGGAGATGCTTTAGAGCAAAATGGTCCCTGTCAATAAAACCTGTGCATATAGATAGCAGCTACTCAACTGAGCCCATAATACTATTGCAGGTATTTGTCACAGCATTAGTCATATACAACAGTTAGTAATTTTAGTAAAATTCTCACAATTATTTCTGTATTTAGTTTTAGTCCATGTGCACTATACACACATTGCTTGTACTCTGTAACCATTTGGTTATAATCTGTTTTAAACAACAGCATGTAATAGACAACATGGTAAAGACCTACACATGGAATTTACTTAGATGGCCTAAAAGTGGAATGATGAATAACAAATCAATAAGCTTTTGGACTAGATAATCTCCATCACAAGTCAGATCAACTTAACCCATCTAAAAAAAAGCACAAGACTTCCAGGACTCTTTCCACACCAATTAATGTATTGAATTTGGAGTCATTTTTATATGTGAAGATGTTATTGAGGTCGTAAAACCAATTTAACTTGTGCTTGGAGATAAACTGTTGCTTACATCACCACCTCCTTTAAAAATAAAACCAACTTTAATTCTACCCACAGACCCTCCAATTGTTCCTAACAATAGCAAAGGCAGCACAGTAATTGTGTGAGAAGTCAGGAAAAAAAAGGAAGAGTGAAAGGAAAAGAGGTAGCATTTTACAAAGAAAATCTGTGCAGAAACTCTTCTTAGAAAGAGAAAAAAAGTAATCAAAAAAAACTGGTTTGCCTGACATCAGTTTTTAGTGACCTGATTCTCTTTGGAATACATGATCTTTAAAAGGTAACTTATCATGTGCTCAGTTCTCCTTTTATCTAACAATACACACAAGCAACAGTCTTTTGAAACTTTTACAGAAACACTGTCAGGTACTTAGTTCCTACTGAAGACAAAGTATTGAACTACACAAAAGAATATCAGCATGATAGAAGTTCTATAGGTCTTAACTTTTGGGGATAACATAAAGGCAGGAATAAATAGCCACAGTAAAGAGGAAGTTACAAAAAAGGATGCTTGCAAGCAAAGAGATCTTACCAAATACAAAAGGATACAATACATACTGGACAACAGTTCAAATCAAGCATTAAAACAGCCGAGTGCATTCCAAATTTTGTTTGGGGAAGGGTTTTGCCTATTACCAGTAATATGTAATAACTAACAAATTTCATTAATAATTGACACATGATAAAAAGCTTCTTACTGAAAAACATGTAAAGCCCCAGCATGGGTAACCTTACATACTTTAAAACGTATCATTAATTGTGTTAATGATTGTATTGATTTAAATAAGGATTTTGACAATACCATCTTAGCATACAAGGTCAAAAGACATGTTGCTCCTGACTTCAGTCAACACATGAATGAGTTAAATCTCAGAGAAAAGGATGACAGAAGGGAAGGGAATACTACTGTTAAATTTAATGTGTCAATGAAGAAAACGAACAGGTAACTATTATCATTCTAGTTTACTTACCTTCACATTTAGGCCACAAGTTCCACCAAGATGTAGAACACCAAAGAGTACTGGAGGAGTCCACACAGGAGGACTCAGGACATTAGATGAACTGTTGTGTTGTTTTCTTTTCTTTACTAGTGGTATTAAAAGTGGTGGGTTTTTTTCTCCTGCACCCCAATGGAGTGTGCACGCATCCCACTTTGGTTACCACTGGTCACCAGTACTAAGCCATCTCTTACCTAAGTGCTACTCCCTCAGTGAAACAAGGAGAAAAGGGCTGCATATTCAGCAATCCAGGACATTAAAGAGCTCAATAGAGGCAGGTTTCTTATTCTGCAGAAACAACCTTGAGTGGTACTCAACCACAGCTCAATAACTGTACAAGCTGACGGTAGAAATTTCTCTTTGCAGCTTTTCTATGACATCTCATATAAGCAAATTATCTGGATTTTTCCAGTCTCTTTTGTTGTGTTCCAGACTTTGTCCCAGATAATGAAGAGGTGATGGTAAGCTGCCTTGCTATTTCAGTCCTACTCATGAACAGCTGGTGTAGAAATACAGGTTGTGAATGCTATTACTCAGCTAGGGTGAAATTACATCTTATAATTCAAGTCACTGTCTTAAAAAAAAAAAAAATCAATAGGCTGTTTCACTATCAACTAACAAATCACTGAATAAAACCCAGAAACCTAATTCCTTCTCACTATTAAAATAATTTCGACTAGAACAGAAATCAAGATTTCTCCCTCTGACACGGACTGCTTAAAAAGTATATCTGCAACAAGAGAAAGGTGAAATGAAAACAGCAGGACTCCTAAGAAAACACACTGAACACATGTCAATTTCCTAGAGAAGAGCTTGTGAAAAAGAGGAGGTATCATTTATCCTCACAATCACAATTTTAATTAAAGTACTCTCCAGTCCCAATTTATTGCAAAAATAATAGTATAGAACAGTTTTGAAGTGTCACCATCTGTTACGTGAAGCCAAAATCAGTTTTAAAGATAGTTTGAGTGCTTAATACAAAACCTAAGACAAGGTGAACCTTCACTGGAATAACCATGACGGTGCAAGGATATCATAGTAAGAATGATTAAATTAAACTTGCCTTCATGGTTGGGTTTCCACCTCAAAAGACTCAGGCTACATAGCCCCACTCAGCCTTTTCAGCTGTGAAATCTAAACTGACTGGTCAAGTACAGCTGTCACACAAAAACTGAGCTCCAGAACCAAATGCAAACATGACATCCCAAGCCCAGGAATTAACGGTAACAAAATCCGGGTCCTTTAGGCACATCCAGTATCTCCAAAGTTCATAGAAGGCAACTCTTAGCACTTAGTTCCTGCTATGCCTAAGCTCTAAATGATTGTCTCTTTTTGGTTGCTTCCCACAATGATGATGGCAGCAAGCTCAAGTCGGGACATAGAAAGTCCAATAACAGTAACTAGAAGGACCATCTATTTGGACTTACATAATTTTTTTTTTTTAGGTTTTTTTTTCCCCTCTAATCTCAATACCAAGTTACTCTACTTAAAATTTCAGATTCTTTCCATTTAATGCATAATTCAGAAAGTGGAGTCAGTGGTAGGAAATTAGGTAACTTATATCTATTCCCACTGCTGCTTTCTCCTAACCTGTGTGCGTATGAATAAATATATGAAGTCAGTCAAAGGGAAACAGCAGCCCCCAAACATCCACTGCTTCAGAACTGCATTACCTTTGGTTGCACCTGACTTCACGGGAGAAGTGTGTCCCACCACAATTCTCATTGTCATGTAACACAACATGGTGGTCTATTTACTGCTGTAGTGGCTCAGCCAGGCCAAATCTCTTCAAATGTGGATGCTGGCATGAGTTTAAGTTCTGTATTGATCAACTGTGTGGGAGAGAGGCCACTCCAATTATCTTATGAATAGTTCTATTAAGAAAAAAAAGCAAAAACCAGATATTTTCTCTCCCAAGAAGGGAAGAAAACCAAATGAAACCAATATCAAAAATTAATAATCAGAATTATTTCCTGAAACGGCACCTTGCTCCTCTAGCAAGCCTCCACAGCATGCATGCGGTGGTGAGAGGAGTATCATCTCATATGGACTCATTCCTTTGCAATGCAGGTATAAGTGTTTTTTTTAAATAACTAGTCCTCCAAAAGACACCTTTTAACACTGTGAACATCTGTAAGCCATTTAGTCATTATGCTTTATACATATGGACAGTTAAAAACCTCACAGCAAACTCAAAATCAAAATTTATGCTCATTTATTTATAGCTGAGGAACTTTAAAACTTTGGTGAAGATAGAGCCATAGGTACGAAACAATATTTTAAAAGAGCTATTCGTTTCTCAGTTGTAACAATCAACTCAATTTAGACAATTCCAACTTCATTTTTCAGTTTTTCAGGTTTCTAATGTTCTGAATTGCTCAGTGTAAGGCTCAAAACTCCTTGTTATAACTTGATTTCAATAGCTTGCAAGAAAAAGCACTTTTCTCAACTCCGTTTTAACAGCTTTGCTGATGTGCACAGCACAAAAAAAAAAAAACACAGCTGTGAAAAATTATGCAACATCCCACTTGGATAGACTCAGCATCTTAGTTCCTGTGAAAGCACTGAAAGGCGTAAGAAATGAGAGATGTCAGAGAAAAGGCGTTAGCTTGTGTTTAGAACAGCACATAGGACTGTGGCATACATGTAGACCGTAACTGTGTACCTGTTCCCCTTACCTTTTTTTTAATGGAAGGACAGGTGAGAAATCTCAAGAATACTGCCTTGGCACCCTCCACACTGCCACAGAATACCCCTTGTCCAATGCCCATCTGCCACTGCAGGGTGCAGGGTGAGTGTCTAGCAGACTTGAGAGCTGGAAGATATCTTCATTTAAATATTTTCTAGGACAGTTTGCCTCCTACATCACTATGCGCGGCAGGTGCACCCATGGATGCTCAGGTTGCACAAGTGCTTCATTAATGAATAGGAAAATATTGACAATGCCGAGTATTTCACAGGAGAAAAAGTCATTTAGCAAGGACACTTAAACTGGCAAGCAGAATATCAGGAGAACCTCCTCTTTCACAATTATGAAAGATACAATGGCCCAGTTTGTACCTTCTTTGTTATTTATCAGAGACAATCTGTAAGTTAATGCCAGCTAGAAGAATACAAGGTCCAGTGCAAATCTACTCACACCAGCTACTCTTTTTCTTTACCCCCCAAAAAACATTATTTAAAAAACACAAGCAAGTAGAAGTAATTTATTTCTGAGGCACTGAGGCTATCTAGAAAACAAACAAAACTATTCCCAAATCCCAACAGATGGACATTACCTTGAGGAAGAAAAACCTAGTCTTACATTATACAATGTGACCTACATTTCAAGAGTGCAGCTAAACCCCATGTCATTTACAGTATTAATTTGAATACTGTTTGAGTTACTTGAAACAAACTAATTCAGCTTCTGCGGCATCAAAATCACGTACACACACAGCTCATCATTGTGGGAATCAGGTATGAGTTCTTTGCCTTTGCAGTATCTCCTTTTCTTTCCCTTTTGTATATCAAAGTATTTTAATTGACTTACAGATGCTAGAGAACCCAAAATACTGATAAGGAAACGTTTCATTCTGACAGCCAACTTTGTACATACTCTTTGAGAAGTCATTCTGAAATCAAAAGCTGCTCCATAATCTATTCGACAACTGGATTCATCAGCTCAAAATGAAAAAATATGAACACAGAAGATATAGGTTAGAAATGTATGGAATATGGTAAACATTAAATGTCAGTACTTTAATTGTCAAATCTTGCTTTCAGACTTTTACTTACAACACTCACTTGACTAAATAGAGTTTCTATAAAAACATTCTTCCTTTCTATATTGAGCTGTTTTTCCTCTATTTAAAGGGAAAGAATAGCTGTAATTGTTATGTGCTTTATACACTATCCAAAATTAAGCAGTCATTTTTCTATAAGGAAGGAATATGACAATCATGTGCAAGCATACTTGAACATCTGCTATTTTGAACATTTTTTTGTTTGTTGCTGCAGGGTCCAAAATCCCCAAATAATTATTGCAAAGGTCCACTGCAATCTAGTTGTATAAACACAAATAAGCCTAAGATAACACCCCAAGCACCAAGAGTAATGACAGAGGTGGAAGAGATAGTTTAGTCAGGCATGAAATTGATTTTATAATAGCAAATATCTGTTGCCTTCCATGTGCTAAGTAAATAATTCTAAAGAAGAGAGTAAAGATAATAAAAAAATAATCATTAACTGCTCCTACTAAATCAAATGAAAGAGAGAAACTTGCTCTCACATTGACCCTGAAACCTGTTTAATAGCTAATTAAAGCAATTACTCCAAGCTGTACAAAATCCTTGATCATCAACAACGTCAGATCCAGGCAAGAATTTTTTTTTCCACTTTCTTCAAAGCTATTAGTATTTTCTTTAAATGAGAAGTTTATGCCAGCAGAACTTTCATCAGTTAGTCACTACATAGTTAACCACCGACACAGACCCCAAATTTTGACCAGGCTGAAAGTAACCCTAAAATTGACATTTTTTCCTCCCATCCAGAAACAAACTTGATTGTCAACAGAAATCCAGTATTTTACAGCAAGGCAACTACAGAAAAAGACTCTTCTGGACTCTCCCACACCACTATCTAGAATTCTGCACTCCGTCGCATCGCTCACCCTTTTAAGCTTACCTCAGTTACTTTTCTCTTCCACCCCAAAGGCATCTGACACAGTCTTAACTTGCATTCCTTCATTTGTATGTTCCAGCCACAAACAATGTTTTAGTTTTAATCAAGTTTTATGTTCAGTAACTTTTCATAGCCTTTTAATAACAACTAGTGCTGTTCCTAGTGCTCTACTGGAGTTAATTACGCTGCTGTTCTGAACACTGATCATTTTCAAGTTACTAAATGCTTCTGTGCTGTAACAGGACACAGAACAATAAACTGAACTAATGGCTTGGCCATTATGAGGTGTTCAGCTTGATGGTATATCCAGTCATAAATTAGATAACTAAAAGGCTAACAAAAGGCAAAGGCAACTTTATTAAACTTTAAGCTTTTGAGCTTTGCTATTTCTGCCTACGCTTAAAAAAACCAAAGTATTCTTGTGTAGATCATTAAGGGATAGAAATACAGTATTAAAAACAGAAAGGAAACTCATTCAGTACTATTTAAGAAAGATATAGAGCAATTTTGAGTTGAGGCAGGGAAAGTTTGAGGGCTTGAACTCCAAGTTGGAGCAAATGACCACATTGCTAAAACAGAAGTGCTCAAAACGCTTCAGTAAGGATGGCAAGGCTACCGATAACACAATAAATAGAGGCATGTTCTCTGTAAGAACTAGATATTCCCAAAAACCTGAAAATTGCATTTAACTAATATAG
Organism: Neopelma chrysocephalum; assembly: GCF_003984885.1. Classification (NCBI taxonomy): domain Eukaryota; kingdom Metazoa; phylum Chordata; class Aves; order Passeriformes; family Pipridae; genus Neopelma; species Neopelma chrysocephalum. The sequence continues at coordinate 25,104,208 of NW_020897694.1, read as the reverse complement.
CAAAGCACCCTGCCTTTAACCAACCTGTCCTCTGACTACTTTCTAAGCTTTACTGGTTCCATATGGAATTTTCTCCTGGCAGTTGATTTTAATTGATGCCATTTCTAGTTGTTTTTTTCTTTGTGAATTTGCACACCTATGATAGTATTATTCAGATAATCTGTCATATTCCCACTCAACCACCCAGTTTACCCTTCTCTTAGGATCCTGATAGGTTTCTTTTGCTGCAAGTATTTCAACAAGAAGCTACAACTAAATCAATTCTCCCTTGTCTATGATGAGCCTCATATACCAGGGCTAGATTGGTTCAGAAGGAACTTCAAAATCTATTTATCTTCCCAGTAAAATAAAAATATTTTCACTGTCAAAGAAAATAGCACAGTTTGATAAACTTATGTTAAAAGCACCTTGTTACAGATACTTAACATTCTGTTCCTGAAAATTAACCGAACACGACAATAAAGCAAAACAATATTCAACTTTCATACTAGAAAACAGCCAAGAGAATAGATGCTATGGATGACACAGATCTAGGAGAACGGGATATTTTATAAGAATATCTTCATTCTTTAAAAAGTATGCCTTCTATCCAGTTCAGAATTGAACTGAATTCAATTCAAACAAGTAATTTTGGAAGAGAAGACTCCTTTTTGCAACCTCCCCTTCTTCAACATAAGTTATTCTCAGTTATTCCTTACCTATTATCTTATTTCTTCACACACTTTTCAGGGTCCTCTTTCTTCTGGATTTCGCCAGGTTATACAAAAAATAAACAAACATTTTTGTGCATATCTAATATAGACATCTTTATCATTTATTTTAAAATTCCTATAATCTAGCTCCCTACAGAAGAAAAAAAAATACTGACTGATAACTACTTCCACTAACTTTTGAGCTCACTGACAAGCTTGACAAAAACAGAGTCCTCAAATGCATCAAATTCCTACATATTTTATTATAAGTAACATTTTTCAGTACCCGGAAGAAATAGAAAGGTCCAAAGCACTGATGCTTCTAAAAGAATGGTAAAGATGAAAAATTTTTATAGGAATTACGATGAATTGTAGAAATAAAACAGGAGAATCCAAGCCTACTTCTCAAAGTTTTATCATTATTTCTTGGATGCTTCAAATTACACCAGAAAAGGTAAGCTTGAAATCTCTGTACGTCTTTACCCTTATAAGGAAAAGTTATAAAATGTAGCTCTTGATTAAATTTAAAAAAAAAAAATTGCCCCAATGTCATTGGAGTAGAGACCAGTTCTTATTGTATATTCAGATTCTGCATATATTACAGTGCAGGCATGTTAAGCACTACTAAAAAGAAATCACGGCTCTAAGTTTCTCTTGGAAAGTAAGAAAAAAAACACACTGCAGAACTCCATTCTGACCTGTAACTCTACAACAACAACAACTCTACAACAGCAAGGTAAGTGTCTATCATATATAAACCAAATTTTTTCTGTAATATCCAAAATGATTCTAGTATGCCTTGAGGTTGCTGACGAAAACCTGAGAGACAGCTGCTGCTCTCCCATCATACGAGGGACTGAGGACATTTCCTCATACAGATGCCCACCCAAACAAACGGGAAAGCAGGAGGACAGGAGATGGGAATCATTTTAAAAGAGCAGTAGCAAATGACAGTGTCTGAGACTACTTGTTGAAAAGACAGTCAGTAGTGAGCTGTATCTCACTTTTGCTTATTTACTATATTCAGAAGACTCCTTCCAGTGAAACATATTTTAAGAGGTAGATAGGTCTTCATTCCTGTAAGAGATAAGCATATGATACAGTTTGTACACACAAAGAAATCTTCTTTACTAAGGGAAACACAAAAGACTGCTGAAACAAAGGTAAGGTAAGTCTTCACTACTTTGCAATCTGTTTGCCATTTCATTTGTTCACTCTGGAAGAACTCTGGGGGCCATGGTGAAAAACATAACAAAACATAAACTTGAAGACAATCTTTAAATTCCCTTTTTTATAGTCCAAAATGGAAAAATAAACCTCAGCTGTCTAGGCTTGTCCTCCGCAAAGCCAAGTTTATTAACTAGTACCATTGCAAAATTCAGTGGAATAGTTTCAGAAACTGATGTTTTCTGCAATAGGTACCGGTAAGAGTCAAGCATAAAAGGAAAGAGAAGTTTTATGATTTCAGTGCAATACAAATATGGTTTAGGTATAAATTTGAATTTGCTATACCAAACCTTTCAGCTCTCCAAGAAAGCCTATCATTGCTACTGAGTCCAAATTTCTTCCTTCTCTTATGCCCGTACTGTGGGGGCACAAGTGAGGTTCACTGCCTTTCAGGATTCCCATGATAGCTTCCTCTAGACAGACACTGTCTGCATGACATACCTTCCTAAATACATACAGCTGCACTCTCCCGGTGCCTAATCCACTTAGAACTACCACTTTCAGTTAACATAGTACAAGAACTACAGATCTGAAATAAATGTCCTTGTAATACCTACCCCTTTACCTCACAGCCATCTGTATTATTCCCTGGAATCCCACATCTGTTTCCAATGACAACATAGTTTTTTTAAAAACAAACAAACAAGCGATGCACTGAAGGAGGATTGTCTGTACTTCAGAAGTAGTACTTGAGCTGCCAGCAAGGGTTGCAATACCGTGTATAAAGGCAGTATTCTTATCTTGTTTCACATAGGATGGAAAATCCTTTTTTTGCACTAACGTGGACAAAATTCAGCCTACAATACCCTGGACTCAAGTATTTGTATTGTACCCTGATGCATCTGTACAACACAGCGCTCAACTTTAGACTAAAAATAGTTAAAAACTGGGCCTTAGATTCACTTTGATGCCTCTAAGGCACGTCCTCTGTGAAATAAAGTGATCAGGGCCACAAGAAAAGATCAAATTTGGCATGACCAGGAATACATATAAACATCTGAACTTTCTGATGCTTCCATGCCTTTTGAAATCTCTACATCTTTCATATCTCTTCAAACTTAACTCTCAGGGGAAATCTACACATCTGAGCTACAAAAACATAGGGGCAAAGTCAGATCAAGATACACTCATACATATTATGACCATGCTGACGCACCATTCCATGAGTCTGCTTCCATTCTACACTCCTTGCCAACAGTGGCCTTTTTTCTCCTCAGAACTGCCCCACCTATACAATAACTTTCAACACAAAATTTAAATATGATAGACTGTGAATACTGAGCATATTGGAAGAACGAGCTGGTTGGAAGGAAGAAGAGAGACGAAGAGGTGCTACAATCATGATGGTTCAACAATCAATCTAAAATTAGACCCGTATGTACCCGTAGATTTGTGTGGGCTTAAGAAGTATAGCAGATTGCTGTCCATTTCCCGTTCAATTATGGAGTCTCATATAATAACCCTTTCCAGCAGCAAGGAACAATCCCCACACTCACATTCAGCCATTGACTGACATCTCCAGCAGGAGGCAAATATGAGGCATCAGGGAAACACTGAAAGAGATGGGTTTTTGGCAGAACAGCAACATCTTTCACTGGCAACAAATGCACTTTTGAAAAGTTTCTATATGAAACACCTTTAATTTGCAACTAACTCCTGTGGTCTTCTTCCCTCTCCTTTTAAGTGGTTATGGGGAGGCAACAGTTGATTCAGCACAGGTTTTAGTTAGAGGAATGGAAACCTGCAGACACAATGAAATGTTTAGTGAAAAAAAAATTAAATAGTTTTTTTAAAAACTCAACTACCTTTTCTTCTCTCTCTTACAAAACCCATTCCTAATGTGTCTCAAAAAAAAAAAAAAAAAAAGAAAGAAGGACAAGTATTTGACAACAGTGCCCAGAAGAGACTTAATAAGCTCTTGTGAAAGATTCATCAGCTACTTCATTTCTACAACAACAATCTAGAAAGACAGTTTAACTATGAATTTTTTTTATGGAAGAAATTTAACTAATTACGCATAGTAACAAATACTTGTACTTTTAAAAAATATTTTATATATAGTGCTGCCGTATTAGATTTAGAAGCTTAGGTAACTTCTTTTTCATGTGGCAATAAATCATCTTAAGAGTTTACTTGCACACTCTCCCTTTTTTTTTTTTAACAAAAACCACACCACTTTCACAATTGATTTTGAGCCCATTAACTGCATAGCCAGCAAAAGATACTAGTAGATCTCCAAGTGGAACCAAAGCCCTTGACAGTCCCACTTCAGGAACAGACCAGCAAACGGCATGTGCTGTTCAAATTCCTTCAAGCTAGATTGGTCACAGAATCACAGAATGGGTCTGGTTGAATACCTGTTCAATTTATGCTTGTTAAGAGCAAAGATTTCCTCATGCTTTCAATCCAGTTTCTTCTAGTGAAATACATACTGTAGATAGATTGAAGAGAGCAGGCCCAAAGTTCCTGTATGTCATTTCCAAATTAGAGTCCATTGGAAACCAAGCTTTTATCTTACTGTTTCAATAACATCACTCAAGTATCATCTACATAAAATCCCAATGAACTTTCACAGCTGTAACAAATGTCATGATAGCCTACTTTCCTACTGCACGAATTTCACTTTGAACTTTTAGTACAGCAATTACAGCCACAGGAAGTGAATTATCCCAATTTCTATCATTTCAGGCAAGATGGCTTTAGTTACAATAGAAATTACTTCCTTTAATGGGATATTACAGTAAACACATGCCACTAGATTTTCTGTTTCAGGATGTTCTTGATATGATTAAACCATTTTAATCTTTTATCAAAATGAAGTGATTGCCATTTCACCCCCCCTCATACAAAGCAGCATCTCTCTCATAAAAATTTAAACTTTTATTAATCTCATGTACACTCATAACAACTCTGCCTATTCTTCACAACCTTTGCAACATTGGGGATGGGCCCATAATCCTAGCTTACAAATCAGGTAAAATCCTACAGATGTGTATCAGGTCCTAGTAATAAAAGAAAGATCTAGTACTGTGCTGGCATTCTTAACTCAGGTTTTAGTGGGCAGTACTTATTTTGACAAGCTAGGGTCTCTCCACCCTCCACCCAGTCCTTAAATTCATACTGTTGGCAATGAAGATCCTTGTTCTATGTACACATGAAAAAACAGCATACCTGAAACAGCAAGGGAGGAAATATGGCATTCAGTGGTACCACACAAATATAAAATGAGAAAAAAAAAGATTCAACCATTAAGAACAATGAAAGAAGAGTCTTCCTTAAGTATTTGCAACTGTCTAGAAGGAACTCAGAATATTTCAAAGGTACGTGTCAATGATTAAGTATGGTCAAAACATTAATCAGAACTGCTAGTTAGCTGCTTAAACTTTTTCAAGGCAAAACAAGCCAATTGGCTGTTTGGATGAGAAAATACCTCCAAGAGGGATTCATGAGTTTTTTCAGGTACTCCAATTCCAGCTCCATGATATAACAAAAGCAGCCCAGACATGAATACAAATCTTAAAAATAGAGACTATATTGGCCATGTATCAGTCACTCTGTTCAGGCTTATCATGTTTAAACCTCTTGTGCTAATGAGTTTGCATTCTGGAGGACTTGCATGAAGCAAAGTGCATGTATACCACACGCAGCCTATTCTGGTGCTCATACAATCAATGGAAAGCTTCAAACCAGGTCAATTGCAGGTAGGCAGGCAGGTCATCTCTTCAAAACGCCAACCCTTGTTGTTGAGACCACTAACACACTAAAACATACCCCTAAGAGCCACATTGTTCTGGTTTCAGCTGGGATAGAATTAATATTCTTTCTAAGTAGCTGCTACAGTGATGTGGGTTGGATTTAGTATGAAAATATTGTCGATAACACACTAATGTTTTAGTTGTGGCTAAGCAGTGCTTACCCTCAGTCAAAGACTTTTCAGTTCCCCATGCTCCGACAGTCAGTAAGTGCACAAGAAGCCAGGAGACCATGGATAGGAGTAGCTGACAAACTGGCCAAAGGGATATTCCATACCATTGAAAGCCATCTCCAGTATATAAACTGGGGGAAGATGACAGGGAGGGGCCAATTGCCGCTCAAGGACAGGCTGGGTGGGCATCATCCTGTAAGTAGTGAGCAACTGTATTGTGCATCAGTCATCTTCTTTGTCTTATTCCTCCCTCTCTCTGTCTTTTTCATTACACCTATTATTGTTGCAGTCATCTACCACCACCACCTGCGACTCCTAGAACGCTTCCATCAACGCTGCCTTCATACAATCCTAAACATCCACTGGTCAGATTATGTGACTAATACATCTGTTCTAGAACAAGCAGCAGTCACAAGTATTGAGGCCATGTTGCTGAGAACACAGCTGCGCTGGGCAGGACACATCTCCAGGATGAAGGACCACCGCCTCCCTAAGATCTTGCTTTATGGTGAACTTGAAACCGGCTGCCGCAAGAGAGGAGCCCTGAAGAGAAGATACAAGGACTCCCTGAAACAACATCTCTCAGCCTTGGCCATATTGATCATTATAACTGGTCTACTCTGGCCTACAATCGGGAGGTCTGGAGACACACTATCCATAACACTGCTGATGCTTTTGAGAAAGCACGCAGGATCACTCTTGAGGAGAAAAGACAACGCAGAAAGAATCGTGCCCTGCAGAATATACCACCTAAGGAGTGTTTCTGCTGTGCCTTTTGCAACCAGACTTGTCTATCTCGTATTGGCCTTTTTAGCCACCAGCGCACTTGTAACAAACGTGGGTAGAGACCTTTCCCAAATCTTCGTTCACGAAGCCTAGCCATGATGATGATTATTGTTGCTACTTTTATCATTATTATTGTATAACATTTTATTTCAATTATTGAACTATTCTTATCTCAACCCATGAGTTTTACCTTTTTCTGATTCTCCTCTCCATCCCACTGGCAGCGAGTGGGTGAGGGGAGAGTGAGCGAGCAGCTACATTGGCATAATGTACACATAAAAGCATAGAATTGTTTTGCTGGGAAAAGAACTCCAACATTCTAAAGTCCAGCAGTGCCAAGTCCACCACTAAATGATGTCACCAAGTGCCACATCCACACATTTTTTGAATACTTCCAGAGACGGTGATTCCACCGCTTCCCTCAGCACCCTGACAACCCTTCCCATGAAGAAATTTTTCCTAATATACAATCTAAACCTCCCTTGGTGCAACTGGAGGCCATTTCCTCTTGTCCTATTGCTTGTTACTTGGGAGAAGAGACCAACCCCCACCTGCCTACAATCTCCTTTGAGGTAGCTGTAGAGAGCAATAAAGTCTCCCCTGAGCCTCCCTTTTTTCCACAGCTAAATAACCCCAGCTCCCTCAGCTGCTCCTCATAAGACTTGTGCTCCAAATCCTTTGCCAGCTTCATTGCCCTTCTTTGGATATACTCCAGCAATTGATACAAGGGACACTTCAGCCCCTGAACATGTGAAAAGAGCACAACAAACAAAGGGCTAAGTTCCTCCATAATAAGGCAAAACCAGTTGGTAAACAAGACATCAGTGCAGAAAATTTATCAACAGAGCAATTCAGTAAGTGATGTGAGTGCAACAGAAAAGTCACTACTGATGGTTTTGATGCAGATTCGTGCGCTGATGGAATAGGGTAAACAAGCAGTATGGATATTGTTTCTGGTAATAGTTTGCTAGGGCGAAGTGGTACTTTGCTAGAGGCAAAAAGAACCGAAGAGAAAGAATTAAAAATAAATAGGCCAGAACAAAGCGTATTTTCAATTTCAGTTGCAAAACCAATGTAGCAACAATTTTCTCTTCTTTTAGTATGAAAAATAGTTATGGCATATTGCAATGTCACCAACATAAAACAACGACTGAACACAAGGGAATTTTTGGTGCCTGCTTTTTTCATCATTTCAAGAGAAAACTGTTTGCTCTACTAAGAAGTTTCTTTACATGTAGTAACATGAAAGTAGAAAACCAGTGTGTATATCTAATATGCCTAATCTCTATATTTGAGTTGCCACTGAAATAAAAGAAATTAATCTTCACAACTGTTTTAACGCTTGAAGATGTCTCAACAATAAGGCTTACACTTGCTTCACTTGCTTTCAATCGCTACTATTTTATTTACACATGGTTTAGCATTTTTTCCAAAGTGACTGCACATAGGCCCCAAAAAGCAGTAGCTTAAGTCATGAAGGTCAAATAACATTCAAATATCAGACAAATAGATCTATTGATCATAATAAACGTATTTTCTATTTTGTTCCTGAAGACTCCAGACACTGGAAACAAATCTTCAGGCAAAACAACCCAGGGGTTGACTTGTATTGCTGTTAAGGGTCTGCTAACCCTTAGGGGAAAAAGGTTTTACTGCAATTTTCTGGTTTTACTTCTTGCCAGGTCTATTAAAGATCAATGAAGTTTTTTTCCTCTCTACACTGCCATCTTTAGTATAGTAATATGGCCAGTCTTCGCGAACGAAGATTTTGGGAAAGGTCTTTTACCTTTCCAGCCTGCGCAATGGATTTTTTAGGTGAGACACAGCATGCGCTGAACTGAGCCCACCCTTTAATACTAAGGTTCACCTGCCAGGGCCAAGCGAGCTTGGACAATGGCAGTGAGGTCCTCAGGACGTAGGTTTGTTTAGAGTGACCTTCTCTTAGATGGATGGCCTTACAGGGCTGACGAGCTCCATCTGCCCGGGGGAGTGTCCCTGACCGGGAATCAAACCCGGGCCGCGGCGGTGAGAGTGCCACATCCTAACCACTAGACCACCAGGGGTCCCCCACTGCCATATTTACACTGCAATATTAACACACAAGATTTCAGCTGTATTTGTATAGGCTGGAATAAACTCTCTCTTCACTTCTCCTCTAAAAGTCATCTACTTTACACATTTTTCTGAATAGTGTTTCCTCTTTAAAGAGGAGTAGTTCAGTGATGTGAAGGAGTCCATTTTCAGAGGTGGGACTTGAATCTCATGACCTTACCAAATTTTGGTTAAAGTATAAAAGAAACAACTTATGTCATCTACATTAGCTCTGTAAGCTCTTGAAATGAGATACTCACCAGCTAAGCATTAAAAAAATGTCTTAGAGAAAAAAAGAGTATAAAAGTAGGCATTAAAATTTATATCAATATACTAATTTTTATAGGTTAGGCTACATTATCTCATCTCTTTGTTCCTCCTTTGGAAATGACACACTCCAGACTGAGTATTCTTACTTCTTTCTTCCACATTGTATTTACCTGGTTCTTCTGTTTCCTAAAATACAGTGCCCAAAATGGGCAGAACAATGCAGAAGGTTTACCAATGCTGAACAGAGCAGAAACTTTACTACAAGCGTCACATGCCAGCAGGTGATGTTGCTTTTTATACAGCCCAATATAATGACTTTCATCAAAAGAGTGACATCATCAAACTGTGATCAACTGCAGCCTCATATCTTTTTTCTGCAAAACTGAAAAGTAAAGGAATTATTTCCATGTTTCAGCTGTGGGGCTCACGTTAGCAGCTTACGTAGGGAGTAGCACAGAACCAACCCTGAACTCAGTCCTTCATTGTAATCTTTTTAGTAAATTGTAACTCTGACTTGGCATCTCTCGAGCTGGGTTCATTTCTCCCACTGGTTTACTTTTAAACCAGCACACGAGTAGATGCTCTCAACTCTGTCACAAACATCCATATCATTAACAAACTAACTACTGATGTCTTTAGATGGGTGAGCATCAGGACTACACAGTAATTCCCTGCAAAAGTGGAGTACTGAAAACTGTGCTGGATACCATTTGCAAAAGAATTTTGAACCCAACTTGCATTCATCTTCCCTGAGCCATTCCATTCTTCCCATGCCTATCTTGTGAATATCCCATCTCAAGAACTCACTAGAGGTCATGTGGATGGCATCTAATATTTCTTTTCATACCTTCACCAAAATTCGGTAAGCCAAAGACAGGAGACTCAATCCCACCTCTGAGCTCCTCATCTTTAACTCAGAACGGCAATGTTCTGCTTTCTCTCTTAGCTGCAGTTTTATTAGATTTACTTAAACACTCAGATTTCCCCAGCTGATCCTACACACTTTTAAAACTTTGAATTCTGAGTTACCAAGGGAACTGGAGGGCTGATAGGGTCACTCCAACTTTATAACCTCAAACGTACAAGTCTAATGATATGTAAGTCAGGTCACAGGTGGTGTCAGACAATACTATTAAAAGGATTTGAAAAAAGAGCATGTCACATTACATCTGTAAGAGGATCCAAACAGAATTCAGTTTTAAGAAACATGTCTACTCAGTACAGCCTTCACTTAAACACTAGGAAAGTACCCCGTTGTAAAATAAATTAGTATTTTGGCTGTTTGAATTTTAAACTGTTTTGGTTTTTGACTAGTACTTTCCCAAAACGTGAAATATTTAGTTTAACTTCAGTTGCTCTTCAGGTCAGTTAAATACAGAAACTTGGAAGACAAATATACACTTAACCCCTAATCTCATCACAAGCCATTAAGGTGAGTAAACACATTTGAAAGTCTGAGTCTTAGTGTCTCTGATTCTCAAATCCCTATCTGTAAAATAGTGACAATTTTTCCCTGCTCTTCCCCATCATATGAGGGCAAACTAGTCAGATAAGATGATCACAGAGACTATCTAAGCATCTCTATTGTTTTGACTTTTGTATTTTCTTTTATAGATTTCAATACTCTTAAAATGTTTGTTCTTCCTCTAGCAGTACCTTTTCGTGTAATTCAAGATATATATTTATACACCTTTGTTTCTGAAAGTATTGCTCTTAATGCTAGCACAAGTGCAGCAGAAACAACAGTAATCAATTTGATTTGGCCTTATGAAACAAGTGTCATTTTGATAAATGATCCTAATTAAGTTGATATTTCAGGTAGAAAGTGTATTGAGTTAATGCGTTGGCACCTCTCTAGTTATAGTCCGACAAGTACAGATGTTGCAATAAAGCAGCAGTTGTACATTATTAACTTTGCAAGTCACTCAGTCTGCATTCACAGAATTTGATCAAAGCCATACAACTCAGCAATTGAAAGAAAATGCTGATTTTAAGGTTTAATTATTCAGCAACATACACAAGTAGTAGCTCCAGGAAGTTTCAAAGCTATAGGTCGTTCCTTGATGATCCCTCTCCAGCATGGAAATGATTAATTAGTCTAGTAGCAGCACAGTACTTAGGGCAGAGAATCACGTTTGTTTAGAAAACCTTGCTCAAACAGCAAAACACAAAACCTGTGTTTCTTCTCTTTTACATAAATCTAATTACCAAATGTCCTGTTAAGGCTAAAAGACACCATACATTTACATAAATCTAATTACAAGATGTCTAGTTAAAGCTAAAAGACCTCATATATTTATGCAGTGCTTCCTTATGCTGTGGAAGTCTTTGATACATGGCTCATGGTTGGCAAATACAAGTTTGGTTTCCATTTAGCAATTGTAAAAGATAAAATAAACACTAGTCATCTGCTCTGAAGTCAAAGCTGTCTTATATTTTCCCCATTTCTTCACTGAGTTCTCTGCAGACTTAAATAAATTTATTGCACTTAGCAGTTTGTACAGACTTGCAACTACACTTACTAGTAAAACATAACTCCCTTGCAGTAAGGAAGCAGCTTTGTTACCAACTCTCTCGCAGAGTATTGGCTTCCACCTCGAGCACCAGTAAAAGCAGGTATGGTATAGTCAGGTAGGTAACTACGAGTACCAGTGAGACTCCATGCAACTCTGCCACTGCAGGTTTGTGGCACTCCAACACACGCTGGAGCTAACTCCTTAGGAAACAGCTTTTTGCCTCAGATACCCTCTGGAATCGACAATGAACTGTCAGCTTGCTGAGCAGCAAGCAGCAATTGAACACAAAGGTTCCTTCCCACTCTCAAACATATCTTGGAAACATTTCCAGAGGCATAAAGACTGAAAGGGACAAAGTATTTTCTACCTGCAGCAGGTTTCAAAGGAGTTTCAAGAACGATGCCACAGCTCCACAGCTACTCAAGCCCTTGACCCTTTGGAAACTGTCTTCCCATCTTTTACCAAGTTTGGCCTGCTAAAAACAAGCATGTGCTCAAAGTACCTTCTGAGGTTTCTTATATATACAATTATCCAGCTCCTCAGAGGTTTCCTCTTGCAAGACAGATGAGAGAAGTGATCCACAGAAAAGTTCCCTCTGGAGTATTGAAAAAGATTGTGTTCTTGATATCTACCTGTCAAAAATCTGGATATTCTCCACAGGTGTTTACCCCACGGACACAACCTTGACATTAGATCAGTCTACTTTCACGTTGTAGACCATGAGGCAGGGGGAATCAGTCACCATGGTTGTATCACCTTTCAGTCTGACACACCAACTAAGCCAGTCTGGAAACGGATGTACCATGGACATGACAACAGAAGAAAATTACTTCAGGTAGCCATGCTTCTGTCAAATTCATATACCTCAATAAAACACAAAAAATAATAAAAAAACTGCACACCAGAGAAAATACTTACTTCTGTACTGCAGTGAGAACAGCCAGTTAAAAAAAGTAAAAAAAGAACAATAAATTCAGTTGACTAGAACAGTATAATACTCTTTCTGATCACAACATAATGGAATATTTAGGCATCATTCTAGAAAACAGGGAAAATTATACACCTAATTTCCTTGATGAAGCCATATAATTAGTTGCATTGCCTATCTTAAATAAAAAAAAATTATATCCACAAAGTAACCATAAAAATACCAAGAAAATATCGCTTTTAAGAATTATTAAAAAAAAAAAAAGACAAGTTTTAATTTTCTTCACATTTTGCCAAAAAGGTATCTAACACCACCATAAAATCTTGCTGGATGGATGAAGAAATATTAGGATTCAATCATTTCTCTTACCTCACAATAGTTGTTCCAATGCAGACAGATCATGTAAGGCAGTCAAACAAATCTTACTGCTTTAAGATCATTAAGCACTAGTTCTATAGACAAAGAGACTGACTTGTACTAGAACATAAGCAGTCCTTGCAAATGACAAAGTGCTCTGTGGACTCGTATCTACTCTTCACAGATCTATCTGTTCATGCTCATTCTTTCCATCACATAGAGAACTAGAAAGAAAAACAACAGATGAAGCTTTGTGCAACAGCACCAAAGCATTGCAGGGGGTATCAAATGAAGTTACATACCGTATTGGTATAATAATGATTGAATTGTATATTTATGGTATAAATAGATACAAGGATTTCCAAGAGTCTCATTTACAAAGGTTATTCAACCTGTCAACATCTCTTGGTTGTGGAAATAAAAGTACTTTGAGATAACTGATGTTTTCTATGCATCAAGGATATTTCTTGGTGCTTTTCTTAGAGGGACCAATCATGGTTGCATAGTTGCTTCCTGCAAGAAGGAAAAACTACATTCTGTCAGCGGTAAGACTTCACTGCTGATGCAGAGAATTAAAGAATTATGACCATCAACAACAGCACTCAGCTAGCCAGCAAACTAGCTTGAGAGTGCAAACACAGCTTGAGGGAAGCATGCTGTGTATAAGCTGACTTGGAGACTGCAAAAACTCTACCAGTTTTACAAGAAGAGACCTCTAACTGTTCCGAGGGTGAACATCTTCACTTCTTCCCACACTAGGATCAGATTCCATAATCACCCGAAACACACCTTCGGCTGGCTCTGCTGCAGAGACAGTGCCAGTCTGCAGTGCTGGGGTGGCAGTCTGCAGGAGGGAAGAAAGAGTGCTTAATCTCTGCTCAGTGCTAAGGATGTTTTACTGACATAGTTGCTATGAGTTTTGAAGACACCAGCTGGCTAAAACTTCAGATGAACAATATTTTCCCCCCAAAATGACCCACCCAAGTTAAGAGTTAGAATCTCTTTTGGACTATGAGAAAATACAGATGCTGACAGCTATCTCTGAACTCCTCTGTCTCCACTGAGAAGGCCCAAGACAGACACAGAGGCCAATAAAGAAAATGCATGCAGCCTTCTGTGGCTATCTTTAAGGAGTTAAAACAGTGTCTAAGACATCAATAGCCTTAAGGGGTCTGATACTTTTCTTTGGTCTCAGCCTGGCTAACACATCTTTAAAGAGTGGAAGAGAATACATCTTCTGCTCAAGAAAGAAAAAAAAAAAAGAGGGATACTTCCTAACACTATTCTAGCAGTAAAGCTACTGAAGAGTACCACTGGGATCCTGCACTACCGTGCATTTGTCCTCGGGTGGTACTGCAAGAGGGCACTCCTGTACCTTAGCTGGGCCCAGAATCAGCTGTTTTGATTTCAGTCTGGCATGTATCCATTTATAATGAAGTGCTATTCATAAGGGAAATACACAGTAAATAACTGTTTCGTTCATTACGAAATAAAAATTACCAAGGCTGTAAAGATACAGGAAGAGAGAGATTTGAAATCCTGAAGAAAAAATGTTTCTGCATCACAGCCACACCTAAATCATGGATAAATCGATTTTAAATATTCCTTTACACACAGACTACATCTATAAAAGGAACAGAGTTCAATACTAGTAACGTTCAATCCTTAAACAATCCACTATTTCATTTAGTAATTTTGCTATTCTGTTAAATCACTTTCCAATGGAAGAAGCATCTCTGCACTAAACAACACTCAGATCAGTTTCTAAAAATAGGATATTACTACCTCTAGAGTTCATCTTTACAAACTTCCTTTTGAATTTTTTTTCCCCACAACAAATAGCTAAATACTCCTGCGTCACTGGCTTGCAAGCAAGAACACATGAAAGCTGCAATTCATTTTACTGCACCATCTTATGGTTAATAGCAGCAGCCACAACAAGAATGATCCATAACAAGACTGTCAGGTGTTGACAAGACCTCTGCATTGCCCCATGCTTTTAGGATTAAAATAGATTCATTCTTTCAAAGCATGCCACAGAAAGTTATCTGTCTCATTCCCTCAGCCAGGTTACAAGAGAGGGCAAAAAATTATGAAATTTCTCAGTTATTGAGTGTTTATTTGGCTATGCAGCAAGTTTTAAACATCCACAATCATCCAGCCTTGTCTTCTTAAGTCTGCATTTTACCTTCCCCCTGGCCATGGTCCCTACAGACAGGGGTACATTACAAAATGCAACCAAACCCACCCCGAACAAAGTTCAGGCATACAAGGTGACAATCCTGTGGCACATAGCTTCAAAAAGGGGTGAGCCACCTTACACAGACACTCAGGTCTGAGATGGCAAAGCAGAGGTACTAGTTTAAGAAACTAGCACAACAGCTCCTTTTATATTCACTTCCTAGAGAAAACGAGAAGACATTTGCAAATAGCGACAGACCCTGGCTAAGATTTGAGTACAGTGATTATATTCCCTTCTAGAAACTCTTGTACTTGTAGAGGAGGCAAGGACAATTTTCATACATGTACCATGAGCATGAACACATTTTTACAGCCACTCCAGCATTTTTTATTGCTTTCCAGTATTCCTAGGCCAGACTCAAAAAAACAAGACAAGCAGCAGTCTTACTGCCACATTTATAAATGTCTTAATTCTGCTCTTGAAAGTACATAGAATGTAATGCACATGGAGTTGTTAACATAAATACAGCTATTTTACTAGAGTAGTCAAGGAACAAAAAAAACAGTAAGGACTTCACTAGATCAGTCGATACATTTCTACAAAGATGAGGTTTTGGTGACTTAATGAATATTCCAATAGTTAATATTTGGAAGGCATTTAGGCTTTGCAGCTAAATGACAAAAAGCTACATTGTTTAGTATTATTCAATATAATCACTTTTTAAAAGTTTACAAAATATCAATAAAGTATTAACTTCACAAAGAGCTATTAGCTCATTCCTATCAGTGAATTTAAAACATTCTCATCTGCTCAAAAACAATTAGTCATCAAAATATTTATGCACAAGCTGTTATAAAGGCCACTTTACTAAAACTAGACAGTTTTTCTATTCGACAGTGACAAATGAAGCAGATACCGGTATGAATGAAGGAAAGTACTTACAGAACCACTAAAGGAAAAAGGAGGGAGCACCCTCACTATTGATGATATAAATGAAGACCCCTTAACAGGCTAAGTTTAAATGGCATATTTATTTATGGAAAAGTTACTAACATAGTAAATCTGTATAACTAACTTTAAGTGTACTAGTGCTGATTCAGTAACACTTAGAGTCTTCAAAGCAATTACTAGCTGTTAAACCTGAATAATGAGCTCTCATTTAGGCAACAAGTGCAAATGAAAGAAAAACAAACCATCTTAAAACCAGGCAGATTTTTTTCTCCTCAAGTACACCAGCCAATTAACAAATACTGTTTCAACATGGCATTGTTGCACCACTAAAATTTCAATACCTCTCCGTTAGTCTCTGCACACCCCAATTAACTTTTATCCCGTAGGCTCACTGCCTGCAATTACTTTACTTACAATATTCAAATCACTGAACTGAAACCTTTCATTATTCTGTTGTGTTCATGCTCTGCACAAGATGAAGAGCATGGAACTTGTTCAGAAACATTCATATTTCCCTTTAGCTGTAAACATCAAAAGCACTAGCACAAGGTACTGTCCAGACCCATATCAAAGGCATTTAGCACCTTCCTGCATAGCAATATATATGCCCTGACAGTTGTTAAGCAAAAAGGTACCACCACTACTCCACGATAAGCTAATCTGCTTCATAAAACAAGCCTATATCTCAGGTATTTCCTCCTAGTTTACACCAGCATCCTTGATGTTGTATTAAAATGCTTGTACTGTCCAATCTGCAAAAAGCCAAGGGGAATAAATTCATATCTAAAATTTATTTCTAATATTATTTTCAACTAACCAATCTAAAATTATATTTAATTATATTAAGACCTATGTTAGAAGCTAACCTAACTAAAATCTGTTCTACAAAGCTAAAAGCTTGTTCCTTAAAATGCAGTGCATGTCTTCTAATAAAATTATGAAGTTGCACCAATGTCTGACACACATGGAACTACAAATTCCCAAAGTGGTAACCCAGTTTTGGCAGTACTATCCTCTTCCGCAGGATAAGAGGCAGATTTATTTCATTTTATTTTGTTCAACTGATTCCACTCATTACCTAGATCCTCTGTAGTTAAGGATCTGATTGAGAACTAAAGAGGCAGGAAAACTTGATGCACTTTCACATGAAGAACGAGCATTTTGAATGAACATGACAACCACTACACACAGACCCCACATATACAGCAGTATGAAAACATGTGTCTGATGATAAACAATGGGATTACGATAGATTAGTTTTAAAGAGACTTTTGAAATATGAGGTAAAAGCAATTTCACCAACAAATAGAGGAAAAAAATATTAATGCACTATTAGCAGGTGGCATTGCAGATATCACACAAGAAAATAGATTTTTAAAAGTAAAAGGATTACCAAACACAAATACAGAGATGAAAATATAAGTCTAACTTTCTTTTCAAAAACATATGTAGTTTAATATGAGGCAAAACAGAGAAAACAGGTTTATGTGGGAGGAATGATACATGACATACCCTACTAAGATGGATAGATATGCACTTCTCTTTGTTAACTTTTTCTACAAGGGTAAACAAATGAGGGCTTGGTTTCATTCACTAATAAAAAGCATATGTACAATTTTATATCTTAACATATTTCTATTTAGGTTCACACCACTATTTAGCTTTGATGAGCACTGCATATATTTCACATCCAAGTGAACAGCACAATTAATAAGCCAAAGTAATTTTACAGCAGCTTCTCAATTTAATAAATCCATATTAGGTTCCAATATGGGTGTAAAGACAAGATCTGTTACTTTGACTGCTATCTCTGAAATACAATTACAGACTCATTTGTTGAAAAGCACTTTAAGGTACACATACAACCCAGGATCTGATGGGCATGCAATTAAATAAATTAGGCTTTCAGAATAGTAGAATAACTCTAAATGTTAAGTAATGCATTTAACATACGAACAGCCTTCCAGAAAAATCAAACTGTGTGCAGGCATTTTCCAACATCATAAAGAACATCAACTAAAAGCCTTTTTGATCAACTAAGAGGCAATATTACGTCCCTTCCTGGCACATTTTTGTCAGCTGTTTGCAAATGATCTTTGAACGATCCCTGCCAAATACTTTGCCTTACTCTTCCAGGATCTGGATTAGGCTGAAGAACATTTCCAAACATCCTAGGAAAAGTAAAAGGGGAAAAGAGTGGAACCAGATATCTTGAATAAGTCATTAGAATTATCTTACATCATGGCCCATATCAGGTTGGATTCATTATTTTTGCTCTTTTTTTAAAATAAATACTGTATTCTATTTTTGGTACTCAAAGTCCTACTTAAGACAAGCAAAATCCCTAAACAAAACCCAAGATATGAATGTTCAAGGCTGCTGAATATAAAGCTCAGATTTACTTCAAAAAAATAAGTCTGTACTTTATTATTACCACGTATAGATCCGTAAACTTATGTTACTGTCACTTTTGATCTTCCCTACCACCCCCTACAGTGATTAGCATATCTGGAAAGGAACAAGGCATACGTGTGGGAGAGGAGAGAGTCTAGATTTCAAGGAGTAACTATACTGAATTAAAACTCAAACAACTTCAGGAATTTCATGCTTTATGACATAAAACTTTCATTATCAAAGAATTCGATGTGGATCTGTTTTGCAATGAATTTCATGCTTCCTCTTTCTTGAATTTGGATTACTTATGCTATATAAAGGGCATACAATGAAAGTCAACAACAAACACATGGCAACGTATTTAGGAGAGTCATTGTCCAGAAATGAATTACGAAAATACAAGTACATGCACACTGTATCAGAATTCATATTAATCTTAACTATCTCCAGAAAGCAACTATCAAGACAAATGACATTCAAATGGGCAAGACATTCCTATTCTTTAATTCTTTCTGACAGTACTGAAGGCTTCTTGGAGTGAAAATTTAAGCTTTTTATAGTCTATTAAGGATTATAAATTCTCAGTTATCAAACGAGGAAAGGGGCTTTAGTTGCCATATGAATGGCTCAGTGAAACTGAAAGTGCATTTGGTGTTTAAAATATACAATCTAGGCAAACAAAAATAAAGGACTGGAGAAAAAACGGGTAAGTACATATACTATTATGTAATTCAGCAGTTTGGCCTCCTTTATACTACTACGTACCAAAAATCTCCAAAAATTCTGACATCAGAGTGAACATAAAGAAATGCCACACGAAAGATCTAATACAGAGAGACTTAAAGGAATTAGAATGGTTTCCATAAAAGATAAATAATAGACTGTTGTTGTTTGCTCTTATCTTATTAAAAATTGTAGGTCTCTGTGGCATGTCTGTGGACAGCTAATAGATACACATCTGTCCTCCAGGCTGAAGAGGGCAGCTGGTAAAATCAGAAAATATAAAGTAAACAAAATAAGTGGCAAATAGTAAAAACCATTACATTCTGTGTAAGACTTCAGCAATGATTGCCAAAGTTAGTCTACTCAGAAGGGACTGATTTTAATGGGCTTATGACAGTTAATGAAGTATAGGTGTCCAATTGCTTCTGGCAAAAGAGTTCAGTAAAAGAGAGAAAGAACATAATCTTGTCCCACACTGACCTTACAGAATCCTTTGGCTTTTGTTTAGTTTTGTTTAGTTGGTTTTGCTGTTTGGCTGTTTTGGTTTTTTTTTCTTTTAAAGGTTTGATAGTGAAGACTGCTAGCAAGCTGTCATATAGACAGACCAGAGGATTTCACCCAGCACGGCAAATCTTATTTTTCGATATGGTTTTCTCTGTGCTAGTGTGCATCTTGCCAACAGTGACAATTCGCAAACATCCATAAACTAAGCTGCATATGCAACATTAGAAAGCCTTCAAATTAGAAAAAGGCCACTAAAACTACAAGCTATCCAGCAAGTCTGTTTTGTATCTCATCGACTCAGAAAATAATTTTGGATGGACAGGACTCTACAGGTCTGCTATACCCAAACACCTGCCAAAAGCCAGTCTGATCAGATGGCACTGTGCAGTGTCCACTCATGAACATTTCCAAGCACAGAAACTCCATCACTGCACAAGACATCCTAGCCCAGTATTTTGACCACCCATATGATTAAAAAAAGCCAACAAACCCTAAGCTTCCTACTCCCCAGCCACATCATGTCACATGCCTCCCTAGCTGCAAAGCCCCTTCACAGGTCCATGAGGAGGTATCCCAGCACCACCAGCTGGTCGTGGACACCCTACCCGCAGGCAGCATCAGGGTCTCAGATCCACACTCTTGCCCCAGAGGACTCTCAATGCCTGCACCCCAGTCTTGTCAACCTTGAGACCTCCCTGAATGCCCAAGGGCTACGGCCACTCAAAAACCCTCCACGCTCAACCTCTCCAGCTGCCCTGGAAACCCTCCTCCAGATCACCAGCAGCTCCAGGTGCAGGCCTCCCAAACACCCTAAACCTGAGCCACCTTCCCTTCTTGCCAACCTACGAGCCCACCCAAAAGATTTGCCACTCACTTGACTTGTGCCCATTGGGACAAACTGCTCCTGTATCCCGCTGAGGGTGCCTCACACACATCCTGCTTCATAGAGATCCTGGGCATCTTTTCTTTTTCACTGAGGTAGCAATCTTGAAATACAATTAATGTACACAGCAACATCCGTCAATATAACCGAGAAGCATCTTCCATTGTCAGAGCTCTGCTGGCAGTAATGAAAATCCCAAATTGTCTAGAAAAGCTGATGGGAAAGATAAAATGTATTCACTAATGATGGCCCAGAAAGAAGCAAAAAGGGGATGAACAGCACAGGAATATATGAGCTCAACACTGTATGGAAAGCCAAAAAAAATAGAAAGCGCCTCTTGCTTGTAAAAGATATATTACTTAAAAGCATATGTTTCATCAGACACTTATTAGCCAGAAGCCAGGAGAGTCCAAAAGTCCACAGGATCATCCCTTTTCTGATAGCTATGAGAAGAGGACTGTTTTTTTTTTTTGGCATCTCAAGAATTGCCTCTAGACAGCACAGCTTTCTATTTCAAATATCAACTACCATTCTTCAGTCTGATAGGCTTTTCAAATCCCATGACTGGGTGGTGGAATTGATGCTTGGGTGGGTGTGAGATACAAGGAGACAGAAGGAGCAAGGAAGCAACAGAACTAAAACAGGAAATAAGGGTGAGGTAGGAATGTGACACAGAACAACAGAAAAAAAAAACCTGTAAGAATAGCAAAACAGTAGCACAGAAAACCAGGAAAGAAGTTCTGCAAATTGCAACTACGAAGAAAAAAGAGGAGGTGGGAAAAAAGTAAGGAAAAAATCCCATGGAAAAACAAAGAAGAAACAGCAAAAAATCTTTGTGTATGAAGTAAATTAGACATTTTCCTGGTACCAAAGTTGATTTATATTGCCACCTATTAAACACTATGCTCCAAAACCAACACAGCCTTTACGTGTTCTGGGGTAAGAGACTGCAGTCTTTCTTTTTTCCCCTTGTTACTTTGAGTCTATTTCTTCTTGGTGAAAGGAAAAGATCAGTCAGAAATTTCCAAGGATGGGAGATTTCTCTAATGCTTTTTGACTCCTTAGGACTGTATGCCTGGTTTTTCCATATGCATGCATCCAAATTAAAAAAAACAAACACCACCACAATTTTAGTTTTTGGAACACATACAGGCTACCATCCCCAGGTCTTTAGAAACTCAAAAGCATTGAACTGAGAAAGAAAGCGGAAGACTTGCAAGTGTCAGTAAGTTCTTTCAAGAGTTTTGCCTCAGTGGAAAAAATCTTTTCCTCCTACAGTCATCAAAATCAACCACAGTGGTATAGTAATTAAATAGTTGTATTGGTCCGGCAATCAGCCACTAGTTATTCAAACTCTTCATATGGCCACAAAGCAGGTCTTTCCCACTCAGCTATATGACCAAGGAGTTTGAACAAAGGAACAATGCTGCCTTTTCCTGTCCACATTTACCAGTGCCTTGAACTTATGCTAAGCATACACTGGTGTGTTTTTCCTGCACTCTGTCGCCACCACAGGCTACCACAAGTGAGAAGGGAGTTAACAGGTACAGTTACGCTGACATGACACTGGGGAACCAGTACACCAAAATGTCTTACAGCTAGAGGTAAGCACAATAAAGCAGCATTCCAAAAGTCTCATTTGATCTAGCCTCCTGGTATATGAAGACACTAGAAAAAAAACTAGAAAAGCTTCTCCTTTGAGGGATTTATTACAGAACAGGTCAAACAATGAGACCTTCTCAAAGACTCCTCAAACAGACAGCATCCTTAACATTTCCAGAATCTGAATTAACACCTTGTAGAACTAAAGTATTAATTAACCAACAGTTTGAGAGACATGGACTACTATAATCAAATTGCTGTGGGCATGAAGGACTTTGATTAATCTTATTCTCCATATGCTTATACATAAAATTAATTTATGATATCCTTCAAATAAAAGCCTGCCACATTTCAACAATCTTCCAACTACACATTTTTAAATGGCACATATTTTTTTTCAGAACTTATCCATGGCAGATTCAGAGCAGATATTATCATGAAGAATAAGCTTTACTGTTCTGCTATACATAAGGAACCCTAACTATATGATTCAAACAAATTATTGATTTTCTAAAATGTACTTTTTCTACTACTCACTCTAGCTTAAGAAAGTAATGCAATACTTTATTAGTTTGTGGGTTGAGCATGTTTTAATTTGTTATCAATTAGGTAGAAAGGATGTCTAGGTTCATTTGGAGGGGTGCTTTATTTTATTAAGATTTAGGAGGCAATTCTTACCATTTTATAAACTACTTCAAGATACAATGCTAAATTGGACACAGAAGCACACAGGCCAATATATGCACACAAATAAGAATATGCACCGCAGATGACTAGATACGAAAAATCCTCAAAGAATTCGTCTTTGCGAATAAGTGAATGTTATAAAAATAATTAACTGCACACCAAAAGGTTTGGAGGTAGACACAGGCGTCAGAACAACCCAAAGCAACCTCCATAAACTCTATAATCCATATAACCTCTATAATCAAGAAATACAAAAAAATCTCATCTTGTAACAAGAAGATTACTGACTGGGACCTCTTGGGCTGATGATCTAAAGAGGACTCTCCCAACCTAGACCACAGAACCATCGAATGGTTTGAGTTGGAAGGGACCTTTGAGGATCAGCTAATCCACCCTCTCTGCCACAGCAGGGACATCTTTCCCTAGATCAGGTTGCTCATAGTCCAAGATTGTTCTGTGATACGAAGAAACACATGTCACATATTTATAAGTGCTGAAACATTCATATATCCAAAATAAAAATTAAGATTTTAAAATAAGAGAGAGTGTATGAAGGTCAGTGCAAAGGCTCTATTTGCAACTTTCTTCCTCCATTAGTTACAGTGTACACAGATCATTTTGAAGTCTGGCTAACACTTTAAAAATGGATTAACAGAAGGACCAACTTTACATAATTTCAATGATTTATCTGTTTAAGGTGTAAGAAAAGACACTGATCAACCATACACAACACTGGCAACCAGAATTTGCTTTTTGTACCCCTAACATCTAAAGTGTTGACAAGTAATTTTGATTAATATTACACTGAATCAAAAACATCCAAAAAAACTCTAGCTCCAATTTTGTTTCAGCCTTCAGCAGGATACTCAAGTGACAGAAATACAACAGCTACATAAAACAGATAAAACAGACGGAACAATTGGAACACCTTAATACCTTCTGAGCCCTAATTTCAAATGCATTTCTTAAATATTAACCTGTTTCCAATTTATTGCCCATTGAGTCAATTCACTTCCCACCAAGAAGTTTTTTAAAAGATCTGTTCCATTCAGTAATGTCAATTCCACCAGAAATGGACTTCAATATTGATACAAAGCTGACTGCTAATACAATCATCCCTATTATTTTCATTTATAACATAGCCATGACCAAAATGTAGTAAAGGTAAAAGACTTACCAGAGTTTTTCCTTTCTGCAAATACACTATGAATACCTCCCTTATAAATCTAGAAGATGATTTGGTCAAATTGCCTTCCCACACACTTCATGAAAAGAAAGTCCATCTTAAATAATTTTATACATTTAAATTCAATTTAATTTAAATTAAATTTCAAAAATAGCAATGATAATAATATAAGAATTGCTGGTCTTATTGGAGACTCAATACTGGAGATACAGCTTGGCCTACACAGGTGCATAGGCAAACAATGTAAATGCAGGTTGTCGATAATAATGTCTTCCCTGAAAACTCAGCATTCAATGATTCTGCCACAGAAGTGCCTCAAGCACTACTGGCACCTTTGAATAGCTCTGGATGAGTTTTCCTTCCATGGCTTTGTCTAGTTGTGTTTTAGAGGCTGGTTTCAAAAGGAGCAAAGCTCCTTACAAAGCTTTTTCTTACAACACCAAGTAATTTTTAAAGGCACAGAAAGCATACTAAGAATACTGAAACAGGTATTTCCTTCTTTTAAAGTCACACCAAAGTCTCTGTGCAAACTCCAGGTAAGCATACAGCTGGAAAATTTGTCTCAAAGAAGCTAAGGGTTACTTTCTTTACTTATTGACATAGAAGACTTGCTTCTTCCTTGAAGTGTTGTGAAAGCATTGAAAGCATTTTCTGCAATACACAGTTGAAAATGTTTATCTCATGATAAGCCTTTCCATCATAATTACATACTCTCATAGGAATAATAAAAAGTTACAAATACAAGATGATGATGATGTTGTAAGTGATTACAAACAACATTTCCATCAGACAAGAAATAAACTGTATGTTGTCATTCACACAACTCGTAATCAAAAACAAGAATCTCTTCAGAACTGACAAAGAGAAAACATTCTTGCTGGTGAAGTATAAAACTAAGAAATACATCGTGAGTCTTTAAAATGCAAAAGAGCCAGGAGATTTTCTATTCATTAAATAGGACAACATGATCTTTCAAGCACAAGCAAGACCTCAAAAGAGGCATACCACACCAGCTTAGAAAAAGACTGTGGAGAGCATACTGATTTTTGCAATTTTCTTCACTCCTACAAACAGCATACTCTTAGTACATCTGCATCACTACGGGCAACAAGGGGCTAAAATGTGAAGAGTGTCAAGAGAGCCAACTGCAATGTACCGCAGTATGGCAAAGAGGGAGGTAACAGAATAACTTCTGGAAAAGATAAATTAAAATTTGAAATAGTAATTTGAACAGGACAAAGACTCACTACATTCAGCTCTGTCTGACCCAGAGAAAATGGCTCAACCTAGTGTTTGGAAGCAAAGAACCACCACAAAATTCAACTTTAAATCGCTAAACCAGCCTATTTCAAAACCTATACATTTAACAGATTCACATGTTTATGAAATATTTGTCTGAGTTTTCAGAACACTTAAGGCTACTAACCTCTTCTCTTTTGCATATTTTCTAGTTGTGCATGAGATTAAGGTAAAAGACATTTTGGTTAAACTTTTATATCCAAATTGCTTCAGTTACTGACAATGCACAAACATAGGATTTCTATCCATTTTTGGAAGAACACCTATTTTCATCCAAAGTTACCTTGAGAAAAACATTCCAACTAGAGATAAACCCATCACCAAGGATGTAATATACAGAGAGAGGTCTTTCATGCAAGATACAGATCAGATATTTACTAATGTATCCATTTACAATGGTTATTTATTTATTCCAGTACTGATTACCTTAATTCTCTTAAGCAGTTAGTGGCAGTATTTTTAATAGTCTACAATAAAACCAGGCAAGGAGCATACAAGAAGTTAAATCTAAAACAATATGTTCACACTTCTGATTTGAAAATGAAACATTGATAGGAACCTCTTCGAACTCCAGATTATAATAGTTTGGGCCCAAGCATCTTAAAGACAAGTTTCCCCAAGCCACTGAATTTCTATCAGTAATTTATAATTAGAGGACAAACAGGTTATACAGTATGCCTAAATGACTCCTATCATTGCCCATTATTGTTTGCTCATCAGTTTTGTCAAGCTTTCACCAATAAGGCTAAAACTTATCTTGCTTACTGTCTGCAAAAGGATTAGGAGATATTTGGAAGAACAACAGTAGATCAACAAAATGAGACACAAATGGGCATGAAGTACTGTAAAAGAAAAAATTTCTGTGAAATCAGTTGGGTGTTTTTCCAAGAGAAAGATTAATTGAAAAAAATCTGCCTGTACTTGAAATCCTTAAGCAATGAAATGGGATCTTTCATAGAAGATGATTAGGATGTCAGGAATTTGCCTACGAGAACTCATGCAAACATGTCAAAGTTTGAAGCCAGAGCTGATAGCTCCTAACAGTCCCCTAAGGCATCTAAGATTTAGCAGCATCTTCAGGTATTGTCAATTAAAATAAAGATGCATTGAAACTAAGTACCCACGAGTACACTCTCGCTTGCCTGGGCTCTTTTTTTTTTTTTTGCTGGCTGTCGCATCAGCTCCCCCTGCAGAGCTGTCAATAAATCACAAGGTGCACTGCTTGCAGCACTGAACTCATGAACAACGATTCTTCTGTCTAACCACAAAGTCGTAGAACTTGACCTATCAAGGTTTCTCACCCTACTGATATGAGAGGGGAATGCCAATATACACATGCCTCTTCACATCTTTTCTGCCATAACTATAGCTTCCAGCCCTACAGAGGCCAAAGCACACTGGCACAATGCGCTCACGACAACTTTTTACCAACTGCATGCTGGAAGAAGTGATCTGACTAGGGACAAAATCTGGACAAAGGAAGTTGGTTAAATATAAAATCAATGAGAAGTTTTATTAAGGTTTCTAATATTTTAGTTCTGCCAGTAAGTTTTCTTGTACATACCTAAATCTGAGTCCCTGTGCACCTATACTTTAGGAACATCTTCCATGATTTTCAGAGAAGCCTGGCCCTGGTCATTGATTATGAAAGATCCACCCTAGGGATAAATCAGAGTTGAATGGGGCCAGAGATAATGAACATGCAATGTGATCCTTTTTACTTCTCTTGCCTTCCTGTTCATAAGTTCTTTTCCTTACCTCCCTTTTCTTCTTTTATGTCTGTTTGTGGCTTAATTGGAGTAAAAGACTAAATTTTTTCCTGTGGGTCTGCAACTACAGAGGCAATCAAAAACAGCATCTTAAAAAGAGAGATTCTGTGATAAGTTTGGCAATTCTCCAGGTGGCTAATAAAACAGTATTCTATGCCTACCTAAGCCAGAAGTTGCAAAGTAAGGGGTCAAATACTAAAACACAGTATTTTTTCCCTTTAATCCTGCAAATGGATTGTAAACAGCCCTGCAGAGGGCTTGGAGATATTGGCAGATGAAAACTGGACATGAGCCAATAATGTACACTTGCAGTCCAGAAAACCAGTTGTCTCTTGGCCTGCACAAAAAGAAATGTGCCCGGCATGTTGAGGGAGTTGATTTTTCCCCTCTGCTCTGCTCTTTTGAGATGCCACCTGGGGTACTGCATCCAGCCCTGGGCCTCTCAACATAACATGGATCTGTTGGAGCACGTTTAGAGGAGGACTCTGAAGGTGATCAGAGAGCTGGAGCACCTCTTCTATGAGCAAAGGCTGAGAGAGTTGGGGCTGTTCAGCCTGGAGAATAGAAGGCTCCAGAAAGACCTTATTGCAGCCTTTCAAACTTAAATGGGGGCTTCTAAGAAAGATGGAGATAGGGTTTTTATCAGCAGTAGTGACACAGTAATAACAGAACAAGAGCTAACAATTTTAAACTACAAGAGACTAGATTTATATTGGATATGAAGTAATGAGGGTGGTAAGACACCACAGGTGGCACAAGGGAACAGGTTGTCCAGAGATGTGGGAAGGTCCATCCCTGGAAATGCTCAAGGCCAGGTTGAATAAGGGTTTGAACAGCCTTGTCTAGTGGAAGGTGACCCTGTCCATGGCAGGGGGGTTGGACTAGATGCTCTCTGAAGGTCCCTTCCAACCCAAACCATTTCATGGTTCTGTGATTCTATCCCAGATCATCTTGACCTCAAAAGGGTGTTGAATTTTTTTTTGTGAGATACACAAACATTAGAGCAATGAACACCACAGATAAATACATGAAGAAGTTAACAGCATACAGTAAACAGAGCTGAGGCTCAAAATGAACAACTAGGCTAAGATAAAATATTGATTAATGTCTTAGGAAGTGAGTGTCATCTATCATCTACCCTCTTCACTGAATGAGGGAGGACTAAGGGGGGAAAGAAATGCACAAATGATTATGCAACTGGAGCTTGCATCATGCTACCTATGCACAAGAGGACAAAAGGTTAAATTTAAAACATACCCATCATCTAAATTCTAGGATTTCTTAAGTGTTTGATGTCAATTTAACATAATGTTTATAATTAGCACTGTTGCTTTTTTACCATCAAAGTAGATTAACAACAAATTTAGAAACTTCTTTAATCATTTTGTATCATTCATTATATTACTATGCAAGTAGGTGGAAGACATCAAAAATACTGAGCATTGTATTATTCCATTCTACTTTTATTAACATTCTATCCTTTATTTTAAAAATCCTCAAATGTTACCTATAAAAAAAAAGGCATTTTATTAAAGAGTTCTCGTTTGAATGCATTAGGCTTCAATTAATTTATATGTGCAAACATTCACACTACCATAGCCATCAAGCATTAAAGGAAAACAAGTATTTTGCCTGAGGAACATTTATGTACTTACAGATGTGTACAAAACTAAACTAAAGGTGCCTGCGTTTCTCCACAGAGACAGATGCTGCCTCTACTGAGTAAGGCACTTAGGATATAAAAAAAGAAACTGATTTCAAAATATTGAAACACTCAGTATTGCCTCTTAGGCAGTTTCTTCCCTTCTGACCATATTTCAACTTTTCCAAAATACATAAAAGCTATTTAAGTTATTAACTTTTTTTTTTTTAATCAAATTAACTATAGGTTCTACAAAAGACATGGTATTCTGAATTCTATGCACAGGTACATCAGCATTTAAAACACAATAGCATCTTGGACGTGTAATGTGACCTTTAAATCACTAGGTATCAATAATACACACCTTGTAGAAACAGAAATTAATACAGTCCTAGAAAATTCATTATGTCAAACTTTTGAGGATGGAATAGAAGTACAATTATCTTTCTGCTACAGTTAATATTTAAGACCACTTCAAAAGTAGACTTATGTGGAGAATCAATTATCAGATTGGGAGAGATACAAGAAGTGGAGA